>NC_137424.1:21604878-21870428 GCF_964374335.1 Astatotilapia calliptera
TCTGCTGGCTGCCCTGCCTTTGTAAAAAACAAAAACAACAACAACATGGCAGGTTGAACTGATTGCTTATGCTTTAGGGTTTTTTTTTCAGTAAATTTTATATCTAATGTCCTTTTTTATAATGGTTAAAAAAAATATGCTGTGGTCAACGAGCTCGATCACTTTTGGCGCCGATTGACTTGTTCGCACTCCAGGCCAGTAGAGGGCGAACGGCTCCAAGCTGGTTTGCTAACTACCAATCAAAACAACAGGAGAAGAAGACAACGCGGACGGTACAGTGGCGTCATTTCATTGTTCATTCATTGGTATCGAGGCCTACGTCTCTTTATAGGTGAGCTGGGGGTTTTGGTGTGAAGACGTGACACGACTCTTTATGTGTGCGATGTAAAACTTACGTTGTGGTGTTTAATAAAGAAGAAAATTAATTAACAGGCCAAAGTGAGTGAGTCTGCGGCTAGCGAGCATTAGCTTCCTGGACGTATTACAGTCAAAAATTATAAATAGCAGTGGATGAATGGTGAAGAGTTGCGAACTAAACGCAGTTTACATAGTTTAGAAATTGGGAGCAACACGTACCTGGGGCGTTAGGGTTCGTTATCGTGTGATTAATGTAACATACGGATTAGTGCTAACAAGCTAGCTACTTTACGAGTGCAAAACTGGTGTTGACATGTCTCCGCTGACAAATGAAGGCAGTGTAATATGAAGGTGGTACTTTTCCAAATACAGCATACACACACAAAAGTTAGCACATCTGCTCAGCAAAAGTCTGTTTATGTCACTCAGCCCCAAAGCAGCTCCTGTCACAGCCCCGAATTCAGCTCTTCTCATCTGCCGATCATTTTGCAGCAGCAACATGTAGTTACAGTTTAAATGAATTGTGTAGTCTCTGTGTGTACACTTGACCACTCAAGTAGTCACACATGTCAGATCGCCTGTGATGAGTACAAATAAGAAGCTATCCTGCCAGTGTCTGACATGGACATCATTCTGACCACCACAGACAGTCCACACGTTGAATCTTCTGCGGTCTAATAAAAGAAGCTGGTGAAAGCTGAGTGAATGATTCTCTCCTTTTATGTGACTTGATTTTGGCCTGTCCTCATTGATGTTTGGTGTGAACACATTCAACAGTTTAAGCAAACATGCCCTGCCTTGTTAATGTTTGCGAAGGCCTTTGTATTAGCTGAACAATTGCTTTTAGATTTAGTTTGTATTTATTTGTATAAGGCAGCAATTTCATGACATTGTTAACCAACAGAAATGGGCAATGGCCCTCACATCCTTTTAGATCAATAAGTATGGAATGTGTTCCTAACAGACATATTTCTTGATCTTCTAGGATACACAGAATTCATCATGGTGAAAATTTTTATTGGCAACCTTGCCTGCAATGCCACAGCAGAGGAGCTACGGGAACTCTTCGAGAAGTACGGCAAAGTCACAGAATGTGACACTGTCAAAAACTACGGCTTTGTACACATGAGCAACATGAGCGAGGCAGAGGAGGCCATCAAAAACCTCCACCAGCACCAGCTGCACGGCTGGCGCATGAATGTGGAAATGAGCAAAGGGAGGCCTAAGTCCACCACCAAACTGCATGTCAGCAACCTCGGGGAAGAGGTCACTAGTGACGTTTTGAGGGCCAAGTTTGAAGAGTTTGGCCCAGTGGTGGAGTGTGACATTGTTAAGGACTATGCCTTTGTTCACATGGAGCGAGTCGAAGATGCAATGGAAGCCATCAGTAAGCTGGACAACACAGCCTACAAAGGTGAACGCTCGGGCAGGGGAGTGCAAGTTGTCTTCTCTGTACATGCGATTTTGGATTCTATTTTGCCGCCGTAGGGATAAGTAAAGTCCTCTTGCTGATGTATTTCCACAGAGTATAGATAACCGTTGCTTTAACTGACGAGTTAACTAAAAATAATCACAAGTTTGGAAGGTCTTTTTGTAAAACCAGTGGCAGTGTACTTGATGAATGGGCACTGCACTGTCATTCAGTCACCTGCACGTTTTTTCGCTTTTCTCAGTCATTGTCGCTTTAACGTGTTTAATGGTCGTTAAGAAGCTTTCCGTGTCAGAGTCCCCACGGTCTCATGCGTGTCTTCTCTTTCCTTACAAGGCAAGCTGATGAGCGTACAGCTATCCACCAGTCGGCTTCGCACTGCCCCGGGAATGGGAAATCATACGGGCTGCTTTGTCTGCGGGAAACACGGCCACTGGTCGAAAGACTGTCCAGTCGCTCGGAACGGTAGCCACAGTGACGGCATGAGAGGCCGCGGCGCCCAGGCCCCGCCACACAGTCTCCCAAGTTATGGCAGCTACGGGATGGCCTCACCTGCAGCAGCTGATTACATGAGTGGCTCTGCATATAGTCCGGCTAGTTACGTAGGTGGGTTGCCTCCACCTCTTCCCCACAGGCTTAGCGGCTACGCCTCTGAGCCAGGGGATCGGTACAGCAGCAGAGCACCAAGCTCCTATGCTGATAGGTCACCAGCCTTTGATCGTGACCATTTCTATAGCAGCGTCAACTATTATGAGAAATACAGAGCTCATCCTTTTGGCTCAAGCTATTTTGAGGATCGGCGCATGTCCTACCTTCCCCCTCCCCCACCTTCCTCCATCTCAAAGCTCTCATCCAGTGTAGATCCCTTTGAGCGTCAGGCCTTGCCTCCGCCTCAAGCGCCTGCCGCATGCTACACAGGTGAGCACACCCCGACCAGACGAGCAGCTGTCCCATCGGCTGGCTTTGCCTATGAGCGAACACAACTGTCGCCTGCCTCTGCCTCCAGGAGCTCATACACAGCTGCACGACCCAAGGGTCATTATGCATCACGTTATGCGCCTTACTAAAGCCAGGTGAGCACCACAGTCCATAACGTTACTTTAAGACATTAGCAGTCAGCGGGCACTGACGCGGTTCTGTGTTTGTCTGAACTTGGACTGTTTTTAACGTTCTGAATCTTTTAAAGTTGTGGTAAGTGTCAGCACTGTTTCTCAGGAATGCTGTGCTCTCTTTCTAGGTCTGTCTGTGAACTGCAAGACTTTTCCTTTGCCGTCACTTCAAGTGTGATTCCTTCAGTCTGCGTTGATGTACGGCAAAGAGACTCTGTTTGGAAAATGGTGTCCGTATCTTCTAGGCATCTGAGATGCCAGTGGCCTGCAGACGACTCGTCCTTTTCAGCCATGTTCCCCTAGCTTGTTTTCTGAAGGGGCGATTAGCAAATGTCACATTTTGACATTTTTCTTACTCTGCAGGTTTTCAGCTCGGGTTTTAGCCAAGTCTTTCTTTCTTTACATGTCTCTCATCATTTGTTGCAAATTGTTCAAATCGGCAAATAATAATTTTTGGTCTTTCTTTGTCATTTAGACATATTCTTGTTCAGTTAATACATGTTTTGTTTTTTAAGATTGCATGAAGCATACCTCATTCCACATAATGGCATAGGTTACCTGTTGCACAGAAGAATTGGATTTTGCGCTTTCACACATTTGACATGTGTGTCAGTAAAACGAATTTGGATAAAGAGAAAAAAGTGTTACAAATGATCATCATTGCTGCAGCATCATTGCTGCAGCGGGCGGTAACTCTCAATGTGTATTTTATAACAGGTAAAGCCAGACGTGTGGAATCGAATGGTGCAGCATTTCCCTCTGTAGTGGATTAAAAGGCTAAAGGCAGCAGCAGGGAAATGGATGTGTGTGCAGTCTAGCGTTCAGTTAGCATTTACAGAGGGATACTTTGAGTTTAAACCAAAGTTAAGCCTGGAGATCATAAACATTCCAGCTTTTTTCTCATTTAAATGTGTCTGTGGGTTCTGCTATTTGTTCATTTTCTAATAATTGAGGTGTCTGCTGGGCTAAAATTCTTCAACTAAGTGACACCAAAGTGAGACTGCTAGCTGATATGGATTGTGCAACTGACAAACGGTTTTCTTCCCGATGATAGTGGTGCTGACTGCCTGTAGCCAACAACAGAAACGAGCCACGGTGTGTGAGATCTCTATTGTATCCATGTAACACTGAGTAGGAACAAGTCTGTGGGGGGACGGAGCAGAGCTGTAGAAGTTGTGAGGCACGTCCTGTGTACTGTTGAAGGTGCCTTTCCTTGTTTTGCTTATGAGTGGATTTGAAGTTTGTATTTTTCATACTAGCTGAAAAAATATTAATATACCTTTTAAAAAAAAATCTGAAGTTAATGATTTTTAATAAAGCCAAAATTATTTTGGTCATGCTCGTTTCAGTTTTTTACTTGAGTATGATGAATGCAGTGGTGTGGCTTTTGGTATTTTGTTCTAAAAATGCTCCAAGTATGAATATCAGAAAATAAAATCCAGTTATTTGTCCAAATAGGGGCTCAAGGTTAATGTTCAAGACGATGTCTTGTAAAAAAGAAAGTCTCCATGAAAGGCCATTCTTCACCTATTTAAAATCTATATTTCTTTGAAATTCTGTTTTTTGTTTGTTTGTTTGTTTGTTTGTTTGTTTGTTTGTTTGTTTGTTTAAAGCTCTTCATTGATGTAGAGCCACAGTTGAATTAAACTTTTCAGTGCAGATTTTAGGGAGAAAAAACACTAACCCCTGTCTCTTCATTGTGTTAAGATTCCATTTAAATCTTAACAATTCCATTCCATTTAAAAGAGAGAGAAGTCACCGGGACAAGCCAGGAGAAATAAAAATTATTTTTGACAAACCAAAACAGCCTTATGTGCTGAGCCACAGTTTGGGTCATGTGTGTTTTATTCTGCTGCGGATGGTAGAGTATACAGGACGATCCACTGTGCCCAAACTGGGATGGATCAGAACGAAATTGCCCCCTCTTTCGCTACGTTGTTATCAATAAGGTTTTCATATCAGAACATATTGGACGAAACGCATTGACACTAATCTGTATGTGGTAGTCCAGTTAACTTGAAAACTTTGCTCCGCGAACCGAGATGGGACCTCCAAACTACAGATCCAGCTTTGAGTGGGCTGTGTGTCTCCGCATGAACGCTTTCAAAGACCCAATGATGTGATCCAGCGACTGTATGAAAGAACCTTTTTCACTTTTTATCAGCGTGATTAGGTGCTAATCTTCCAAAGCAAGTCGGATTTCTTAAATGTCACTGTTCAAGTACTGATAATAATGTTTAGAAAAAAACTATTTTACACGTAGTCACGAAGTATATCCTCCATCTTGCCTATTCTCCTGCCTTGGTTTCCTTTGCTCTGCATGTGGAGACGCCATGGCTTAGCTTTCGGTGCTAGCTAGTCCCTCCCAAAAAGCGCTAGCGGGGTTAGCTGTATGTATTTGCCTGCCAACGCGCTAGCCGCCATTTCATTCTCCGAGGGAGGAGACGAGGAGTGCGACTTTTAACAGGTATGAATTGTATTACCCCGTAATTGCGAGGAACAAAAATCGGTTGCGAAAGTGACCCAGTGCACCACAGTTCCAGCTGCTCCAGAAGTGTTTGCTGTAAAAGAGATCTGCTAATCCAATATCCAAGCTACAGCCTCGCGACTCGTGTAGTGAAGGCCGCAGCCTGAATGTTGTGACGTTACGTAAGAGTAACCAAAGCAGGCATAGTATAGTGCGGTAAGTTTAAGTGTGTAAGTGTTTTGTCAGGTTTTGATGCACATTGTAATCAGATAAGCTGCGGTGATGTTATTTAGCGGTGCCGCTAACGACTTTTTTCGGCTGCGTGCTCAGTGTCTGGTTAAGCACCGCGCGGGCACTGCTGTGCTTGCTAATGGCTCGTTCGCGCGTTTCCTTTGGACTCCGCACACCACGCTGGTTCTTTGTAAACTAAACAGCCGATAGAAATGGCTCCGCTGAATCCAGTCCACTGCAGCTTTGTCTGTTGGTCAGCTCCTTCGTCAAACTTTAATTGTTGCGCTTAAACTTTTGCCCAAAGAGCGCGTCCATTACGTTATTCTCCAGTTGACGTTCAAGGCCCATACGGTGACTCGTTAAAGCTGAGTGGGTTATCTTTAATGAAATACTGTCCGAGTGCTGGCTTTGTTAGTATTGCTGCCACTCTATTCTGTGCGGACTGTACCAGTGTTGTTCGTGTTGTCCCCATGAGATTACGTGGAGACTTTCTATACAGTTAACTAGTAGGGGTCCTCCCTCCTACATGCCCAGGAAGCCTTGTCAATGGAGAAAAGTCCATAAAGTTTGAGTAGTGATTGCTCAACAACACTGCTGGAAACTCATTATTGCAGAAGTTCACCTTATAACCTTGGAGTTGTGATTTGGCGCTATATTAATAAAATTGAACTGAATAGCATTTTGTTAAATGAACTGGTAAAAGTTTCAATTCAGTCATCGGAGTCATGATGCTACTAATGCTGAAGTTCCTCTCTTCCTTTAGTGACGTGGACCCTGCACAATGGTGAAAATATTCATAGGGAACTTGTCCCCAGACACCACATCAGATGAACTTCGCTCTCTCTTCTCTCAGTATGGCAAGATTGCAGAATGCTCAATTGTCAAGAACTTTGGCTTTGTGCACATGGATGACAAAACAGAGGCAGAGGAAGCCATCCGCAATCTCCACCAGTATGAGCTGAATGGCCAGCCTATGAACGTGGAATTAAGTCGTGGCAAGTCAAGGGGATCCACCAAACTGCACGTTGGCAACATTGCCTGTACCAACCAGGAGCTGAGGGCCAAGTTTGAAGAGTTTGGCGCTGTGTTGGAGTGTGACATAGTAAAAAACTATGCTTTTGTTCACATGGAGAGAATGGAGGATGCCATGGAAGCCATTAATCAGTTAGACAACACAGCTTTTAAAGGTGAACTCTTGGGCTGGGCTTGATGATTTAATTAAAGTCAGATTAAAGATGTAGTATCAATATTGTTGTTATGTTGATGGGTAAATTATTGCTCAAATGCAGGTGAGTAAAAAGAACTAAGGTAAGTTTTAATAGACAATTCCAACATCATTTTAAAGCTGGTATCCGTAATGTCTTTGGTAATATCCGCCTGTGTTGTGGACTTAAAGGGACACAGACTGGAATTTATGACTCACTCGTCAGGTAAACACCTGTTGTGTGGTTATTCCAAGTATTTTATTTGAAGTACATAGAGTGTACAAATCGGACCAAATGCATAGTCCCATTAAGGGCAGGATTAAAACGGACATGACGTAGTCCTGTTCGTAGAACGTGGTGTTTGACACGCATTTATTCGCAGGATCATAAATCTCGGGTTGCGCCGGTGAGATCCACGTCCGCACCACGGGTACAAGTTGAAATTGACGCTCACTGATCACATCGTATTAGTTACCTGTTGTGTTTTCGGTGGTTTAAGAAGCGTTTCAAGTTACGGATTTCAGCTTTAATAACCATATTTTTAGTGCTCAAATCATTAGGTATGTCTTCTTGCTACTGTTGGAATACAATGCAGCCTTTTAGCTGATTGATACAGGCAGGAAATATGAATGCAGGTATAAATCCTTATTGAGTCTTTTCTTTTTAAGGCAAACTGATGAGCGTGAAGCTTTCGACTAGCCGCCTGCGTACTGCGCCGGGAATGGGAGACAGATCGGGTTGTTATCGTTGCGGGCAGGAAGGCCACTGGTCCAAAGAATGCCCTCTTGACCAAAATGGCTACCACGGTTCAGAGCCAAAGTCTGATGGATACGATGCCTCGAGATTTGGCGGGCGGGGTCGCAGCAGGGGTTATCATCCGGACTTCAGTGGCGAACCAGATTACGGTGGCAGCTATGCTCCTGTGCACGGTTTTTCCCGAGGTTCCGGTCACAGCAGCAACATGGCAGGGTACAGAAGAGGTGCAGGCTATGAGGGTGCAATGAGGTATGGGCCACACCCGGGGTATGGTGTAAATGCTGCTGCAGAACATAGCATGGCTCAGATGTATGGCGGCGAGGCAGCATACAGGGGCAACGGCTCACTCTATGGCGCGTTCCCAGCCTACCCGGTGCGACGGTCGCCTTATGAGGAAAGAGATCCGTACGGGGTTGTGGACTACTACGAGAAGTACAGGGCCAATACTTACGGAGGCAGTTATTTCGAGGAACGCCGCGCTGTCCCCTTGCCTGCTCCAGCAGCGTCCTCCTCCACGGCTATAATGAGAGAGCGTCTGCCTCCCTCTAATGTCAACCCATACGAGCGCCCTCCCCTCCCTCCTCCACCAGCCCCAGTCTCTTCATACTACGCACGTGACCGGAGTCCGATTCGGAGAGTTGCTGCCGAAGCAGATGGATATACATATGAGCGTTCGCGCCTTTCTCCGGTGACCGCCCTCCCAAGAAGTTCTACCTATGAAAATCCGCGGGATCCCGGCGCGGAGCGGGCACGGTATACATACTAGTGCTTGTCCCATGCAGTCAGGGCAGAGCTGATTTACAGTAAGCAGGTAGGCTAGCCGAAGTGCCATGTAAACGTCACACAGTGAATCTCATTGCTGTTGTTTGAAGCTAAAGTCAGCGCTCTGTATGTGGGTGGGTGGGCACAGTAAGCAGAACATTTAAGTCTAAATGGTTGGATACATTCACAATATGCTTTGATCTTCTTCCAGGTCCTAATTCACACTCCAGTCCAAACAGTGGCTCAGTTTCCCATCTCTCATTGTCTTGTAACACGCTGTGGTATAGCTGCAGTTAGCAAGTATGTAAAAGCAGGTCCAGCCTGGTTCCTTATGTGACACTGCCACAACTGAATTTTTGCCCTTCTGAAAAAAACATACATAGCCTGAACACATTACATTAGTGCATGGTGCTTATTGTAAAGGTGAGTCTTCTGTTAATAGAACTTAAAGTGTATTCAGCAGCTTCTAATGTATTATGTGCGTTTAGTGTATTTGTGTTAGTGGAAGTATGCCTCATAACTGCAGCGACGGCTAAACAAATGTGAGTGCTTGAAGCCTGAAAACGAGGACCTTCTCTTCCTTCTCATGGTTCCACTTTTCTGTTCGGGATCAGATGAAAACATTTGTGAAATTAAGATGGGAGAACTTTTTTTTTTTTCTTAAGCTACATTGTGTTTGATTTTTTTTTCTTTTTTTTTCTTTTATTGACAGTAGGAACATTACTTAAATTCCATTGATTTCCATTGCTATGATAAATATGAGATTCACATGTTCAACCTGTAGTAGTAAAGCATTGACCTCGGAACCTTTTTGTCTGTATTGATTTCTCACTATTAGGTTATAATAAAAAATCTGTCTAAAGTTTGAGGATTGTGACCTCTCTCGTGTGTGTGTGTGTGTGTGTGTGTGTGCGCGCGCACTTACTATAAGATGTGAAATCGACTGCAGAGTCCATCAGCCCGTGAACACACAAGCGAAGACTGGTGGAAGATCACTTTGTCATACAGAGAATGATAAATGCAACTTGTGACATGAAATATGTCATGACATGATAAACATTGACTTGGACATGTTTATATATCAGAATCTGTTCGGCCAAGTTTGTTTGACTCCAGTTCAAGTTTTTTTTTTATGCAAAAAACCTGTTTTGTTTTAAAAAAAAAAACCCTCTTGCTCTTTTACAAGTTACATAGCTATAAATGGGGTGAACATAGTGCAACCCTGGATGAATCTTAGACACTCATTTTAATAGTGTAATACTAAGCCACTGTTACCTTGAATGATATAACAGTGGGCTATTTCTCAGTGTTCATCAGCATGACAGCCTGGGGGAAGAAACTGTCTTTGGCAGCTGGTTTTAGTAAACAGCGCTCTGTAGTGCCTCCTGAAGGAAGCAGTTGCAATGTGAAGGGTCTGCAGAGATGTTTTCTGGCCCTTTCCTAAAACTGGGCCTGTACAGGTCCTTGATGGAGGGGATATATCGGTGCTGATAAGCCTCCCTGCAGAGCTGATTGTCCGTTGGAGTCTGAACTTGTCCTGCTTCATGGCTGACCAGAACTAGTGAGTACTATTATTATTGTTGTTATGATTATGTATAATGTACAGTAACTTTAGTAATGACACTTGGCTGTGTATCTGAAGTTTTACACTGCCAACTTTCACACAGTACGTGGTCTGTCCCACCAAGGGGGAGAGAATTTTAGACCTACTGTTAGCATACAGACACACACGCATGTGCGAATGGTTAAAGGAGGTCTTAGTGAAACTACAGGGCTGTTTTGAGGTGACAGACTGGGAGACACTGTAAACTTGTCAGTGAGGACATCAGTGGGCTTACTGAGTGTATCACTGACTCCATCGTCCCTGCTCAGACTGTCCATTGTTACCTAAATAACAAGCTGTGCATAACTAAGGACATAAAACCCCTCCTCAATGACAAGAAAAGGGGCCTTCTGAGCGGGCAGTATTGAGAAGGTTCATCTTCAGAAGTTTTCTGATGACTCTGCGGTGGTTGGATGCATCAGTGAGGGTGTTGAGACAGAGTACTGAGTTATGATGGACTCTTTTGTCATCTTGATGCATGCTCAATCATCCACGTAGGTAAAACTCCAGAAGTTGATTCTGTTCATCTGGATGTAGCGTTTTCTTTTGTTGTGTGGTACGAGCAGAGTCACCTGCAGCTCAACAAGACAAAGACCAAAGAATTGTTTGTGGACTTTAGGGGGACCAGGAAACCTGTGACCCGTGTTTCAATCCAAGGGGTCGATGTGGACATTGTGGAGGACTATAAATACCTCAGAGTACACATAATAAACTAGACTAGGTTAAAAACACCACTGCACTCTACAGGAAGTAGAAAGTAGAAGTTTTTCCGGAATATCCTGTGTAAGCCTCAGAGAGAGAGGCTGTACAGGAAAATCTCAGCAGTTTGTGAAACCGCAGCTCCCATTCAAAGTCTCTTAATCTTAATCACCTTTCTTCCCTACGCTGATGCTAGGTATGAATTTCAGGAGGTCGTCTACATGCATTAATGTACAGACTTGGAGCCGGTGAGCGTATAGACACGTTATATTTGCGATTTGTTGCCTGTTAACGAGGTATCAAAAATAGGAGATTGACATTTTTCAGCCAATCAATTTTTAGAATGAGAGGCGCAGGGAGCATTGGTCTGACCAATAGGAATCTTTCTTACTGCGACGGCCCGTCCCACGTCCGAAGGATTAACCTTTGTGATTTTCTGTTGGGCGCCATTTTGATTGAAGTATTGTGTGAGAGCTAAAGCAGGAAGCACTTTTTCAGCTATTTGCACACATTTAAACTTGAGCTGACTGATCGCTCATACTGATTGAGCCATTTAAGTAATTCGAAAATGGCGACGGGAGCAAATGCAACTCCATTAGGGAAGTTGCACCCTAGTATTGGCGCTAAACGAGCCTTTGATGCCGGGCCTGGTGCGGGGAACGGGCTGATGCCAACACCGGGGCCGCCCGGGTCCTTTCCTTCTCTACAAGGCTTCCAGCCTTCGATGCCAAGCGCATCTTTTCCCCAGTCTCATCAGTTCAACCCGGGGACAAGTTTTTCGAGTCAAGCTCAACAGCAATCTGCTGCGGGGAGCGGAATGGCTAAACCTGGTAAGTTAAGCGAGCTTAAGCTAACTCCTGTAGCCCTCAACGCGGCGTTAGCGAGCTGAAGCTAACGACGTTAACCAACATGGGTGACGAGCCCTGGCCTGAACGGCATGGATAAGGAGCCGCTAAAGTTGGTTAGTAAACGATAGTGGTTGGTGTTTTTTGGTCTAGGTTGTCCTCTTCTGACCTGACGGTTTAGTTAACGAGGGTTAATAGTGAAGTCTGGCGAAACGACAGCTCTCTGCCTGACGGTATGTTTTATTGGTAACAGTGCATTGCCTCGCTTTCATACGTAAACCTCATCAAGGCCATCCATAACTGTCTTTTTCTAAATCGAAGCACATGAGAGAGGAGTAGCTGATAGAGCCCAAACGAGGAGTCACCACGTTGCCGTTCTCCTGCATTTAATCTCGAAATACACCGGCTCCATCAATGCCGTGAAGGGCGGTAGAGCTGGCGTGCATCATGTAATGTTTCACCGGCATGCTGTGTTTCTCGCGGTAGATTTCGGCCAGAAGAAGTCAAGAAAGAAGAGTCGTTGGAGCAGCGAGACGCCTGATCAGAAGACCGTCATACCGGGCATGCCCACCGTTATCCCACCCGGACTGACCCGGGATCAGGAGAGAGCATATATAGGTAAATATTGAGTTGGTGATAATGAAACATGTAGTTTCTTGTATTATGTGTCTAGGAAATTACTTGTTTGGGGTTTAAGTTTCCCTGCCAGTAATAATTTTATCCTGTTTGCTGAACTGCCAACAGTTAGAGCTTCTAAAGACACCCATTACACATTCTGGTTCCAGTATGTTTACTCTAACACGTGGGACATTTTGCTCCAGCTGTTGTCTTTTCTGAAGAGCAATGATTACTTTATGATTGAAAATGTTAAGTTGACTTCTTTGTAATGGAGGCTTAGTGGTGGTGCTGCATAGTGTTATAGTTTGCATACCATTGGCACCCATTAGCAAGAGGAGTAGATTGTTAAACACCACTGCTTGCAGATATCTGTCCTCAGCTGCAGGTCACTGCTCACTGTCTTGCCTGATTCCCTACACATCATCAGTTTTGTTCCTGTGCATGGAGGAGTTAGTTTATAATGTCCTAACATTGCTAAAGAATGCTGTTTATTTTGGTTTGAAGTGTGAGCAATGCTGCTTCAATGGCAAACGAATCCAGTGAGTTTAAAGAAGACAAATTGTTGTTTTTGTGGGCACTGCGAATTCAGAAATGCTTAAGGACTGTGTGCGCGCGCTCTGATTTTGGCCTGTCCCAAAAACATTGATCATAAAAAGTCCTTTTGAACCACACATGCCTTCCAGCAGCAGTGTAACACCAACATACTGCCTTCACAGGCCCTCAGCGGGTGTTCTGAAGCAGACCAATCCTTTTTTTGTCAAAAACTAACATCATTATTGATGTTGTGCACTCATTGGTAATGGTTGATCTTGGTATGTAAACATTCATTTGTGCCCACCCTCCGTCGTCACACTTGTTATTTTTCCTCATTCAGTAAAGCCCCAAAAACATTGTGAGGGAAGATTTAAAGATGAAGCACAAGTCACTGGCCCTTTATTATTCTTCTCAATAACCCAGACTAATAGTTTCAGTGCCAGTGAACGTGTGTTTGGTGTATTTCATCACAGCTTTCATAATGTGCATTAGATGACTGACTGATTTCATTGCCTTTGGAATGATCCCCTCAGTGTTAGATCTGTGGAGTGACTGCGACTGACTTTATAAAACCAAATAGCCAGCGTATCTTCAAATGTTTAAGATTTAAGCACTTTTCATGGAATTAATTAAAGAGTCTTTTATGCGGTAGGTATTATTAGGAGTCGTGGAGTTAACGGACACATTGACGTTCAGAAGACGTTAGACTTTTTCATGCTAAAGTAAACGACCTCTAGGACTTGCTGGTAATGTGTGCTTCTGATGATGTAATACTTTAGAGTCTTGCCAGATGTTTATTTGATCTTCCTTTTGTATTTAACAGACTCACCGTTTGTCTTTACCTCAGTAATGAATGAGATAGTGCTCCAATGTGCAGAGCATTGTCTCTCTGTTGTTATTGTGGTAATCAAATTTCTCTCCATCCTTGTTTTTCTTTCCTAACCTGAATTCTTCCAGTCCAACTGCAGATTGAAGACCTGACTCGTAAACTGCGTACAGGAGACCTGGGAATCCCTGTTAACCCTGAGGACAGGTCGGAAAAAGATTAAATCCACGAACAGTAACACTTTCTCTACCTTCTTGACTTTTTGGAAGACATGTTCAGAGTATATGTGGTTGTTAGCCTAAAACTTTAGTATTAGCTGAAGGATGTAGTTTAGTGAAGAACAGTGTTGTTTAGACAGTTTGAGTTCTTCACATTTCCATTTCCTGTTGCTAGAGGAGAATTGATATATATGAACGTTTTTCTAAAGACTGCTCCTCGTCCATCACCACTTAGTACACGTAACTACTAGTTTCAGCACTTCTCTATACATGCAGTGATTGTCTAGAATTGGTAATGATGCATTTTTAAAAGTAAATTAACATTTTCTTTGAGTAAACTGGAGAGTGATTAACGGAACTCCACTGTTACACTGTTTCCTGTAAAACAACACAAGTTTGAATGTTTTTACTCAAGATGGAGAAGCAGTGTTTGTAATTACACTGAAATGAAAGAATTGTAATAGAACGGACAGCCAAAAGCCAACCTTAGTAACATTTGAATAGTTGTTGGCGCAAACAGAAAGTTCCTTCTTGACAGGTGAAATATTTGTTTAACAAAAACACGAAATCAAAGTGCACATTGTGGCTGCTGCTGCTTTTTTGGAAACCAAGCTTTGACAAAGGTGTTTGCTCTGAGCTCAACAGCTGCCATCAGCACAGGAACACTGTAAGATGTGCTTCACAGTACCGGAGAAGTGATCGAATGGTCCCTTTGATTTGTTTCTCTCACAGAAATCTGTACAAGCTTGTGCGAATTGTTTCATTTGAATGAAATTACAACCACTGTTTTGATCTTGAGTTAAAAAAAAAAAAGGCCAACACATTCTCACTCCTCTCTCACCTTTCTATACATTTATAGATGGCTGTGCTTGTTTGCAACCTTTGGTTTCACATGTTACCAGGCTGACAAACTTTAGTGTTTTCCATCCTGATACAGATTGAAGCTAGCGTCCTCATAATGCTATTGCTAACGCTGGGTAGCTCATATATAAACTCGGTGATCCTCTCCTTCACGTTTTCAGGTAAAGGCAGTATTCCACATTAACTCGCTATAACTCAATAGCTCGTCAAAGTCTTCACTCTGTATATTTTCAACCTAATTGACAGCTGTAACTGTATTGTTAACAAAACAAACAAAAACAGTGGCTGCTCACTTTCTTGCAGCGCTCACCACAGGAGAGGAGCCACTGAATAATGCCCAACACCCTTTCTGATGCCGCCCTCCCACTTTTGAACTTTGTGCATTAGATGAGCGTATAAACCTCTACACTGTGGAGCTGCATATTTATTTAATTTCTATATTTTATACCCGAATACGAGTCAATACCATCACAGAGACTTTAGTGGTAGGTGTGTGTCCCTGTTACGCACACACCTGAAGGCCACATTAAAGAACACGAGGGTGAGGAGTGGTCACGTATTAAAAGCTATGAACCATTCAGAAGGGTTACTAGTTTGCTACTTATTAAGTTAATGTAAGTTTAGTAATGTAGCTAAGGTTTACATGACTGACACCAATCCCAAATATCTCTGATATTATTTTGAACTCAAACATCCGCACAAATGTTTGGAAAATGAGCTTTTCCTAGGTATTGTGTTTCATTCCTCAGTACACTGCAGCGAACATGTGCTGCAGGGCCAAAAAGCACATTAAATTATGACCTGCCTGAGGTGGGAGTGAGAATAAGTTGAAGGATTTTAAGGCTTTGAAAGCCAGCTTTCCATAGTCGACTATAAGCTCAGTCTTTAGAGCTGTCCTAACAAGGGTATCTAACTAGTCACTGCCAGACTCCTTCTATTGGATGCTTGGCAGTTTACTTAACACAGTCGTTGCCTCAAATTTAAAACTGTAGTATTTCTGCACACTGCTTATTCTGTGTCTGCAGTAGGGGCCTGTCTGGATATGTGAGTGCTATAATTCATGTGTAAAGATTTTCCTCTGACACAGGTTGGACTAGTGTACAAATAAGTTTGCATATTGATTTATTTCACATCTTAGGTTTGACTTGAATTGGCTTATTTTGAAAAGATGGGTACTAAATGCACACAAGCACCAAACTACTGCTTTGTCTTACTTTATTTCACATACTTATTTTGGTCCATTGTTGCCAGTGACTCAGCCCATGGCATGAAGCCTACTTGATTACATCCCAGTAATCCAACTGGGCTTTGTGTTGGAGTGAACGAGTGATCTATTGCTAGTCCTCTCTGGTTTTCCCCTAATGAGGCTGTGAACACTTCTGCCCAGGGAGGAGGAGGATATGCTCAGTTTTCCCTCTGGATTTTGAGGTCTGGAGGAAAACTGACACAAATGTATGTGTTCTTGGAAAGCCAATGGCTGCCTTAGAGTGTGAAGTTGACCTTTGCTAGGTAGCGTCCCGGTCACCTGTACACTGTATATAGTTTTTTTTAATCATAATCAGACATTTCCACAGCTGTCCAAAACTTGAATGCAGAGCTGCAGAAGCTTTAGAACTCACTTCCCAATCTAATGTGACCAACTTGGGAGGTGTTTCAGGTTGTCAGCGTTGGAAGTTTGAAGCGTAAAATGAAAATTTTTTTTCTCACTCGTCACGTGGACACATGTGGCTCTCTGATGGGAGAGCGTAGGAAAAGGTGGATATCTAATCTTAATTCCTTTTCTCTAACCCAAATTACCCCACATCAACCTAACCCTTTTTCAAGCACAGAGCCTCCTTAACGCAGTACCACAGGTTTTCAGCATCCAAGGGGAGGCACGGACCTCTTCCACCACGTCAGCACCAAGCAACTCTCACAGCCAGCGTTTCTGCTTAGGATTGCAAATTTTGCTTTGATTTGTTTTCTTGCCTCCAACTTTGCTTTCTTGTAGGCCAACAATCCTGTATGCAGGTTGAAGTTATGGCCGTGTATTTTATTTTTTCTTCTTGGTTGATGCCCCTCCAGATTATTTGTTTACTGCCACTATACAGCTTTGGTTGCTACGTTTTTCTTTTGTTTTCTTCTGGTTTTGTTTAAAAAAAATATTAATTTTTTGATATCAGAATGGACTTCAGTCTTTGAAATGGCAGTGCAGAGTTCCTATATACTTTTCTTTTGTTTAAGTTTGCTGCTACTGCTGCACTGGCCATGAGTCAGAGTCCATCTGAGATTCTCTCAGTAGAAACAATTACAGTCTCAAAGTTTATTGTTGTTTTAAAGATTCACTGATTGAGATTCTTTTATTGTTAAAGTCTTAGTCAGCTGTAGGGAGCCTGTGTGATTGTTATTGGCAGAGCTTTGCTTGTAGGAGGGTGCTGATGATGTCTGTCTTGTCTTTTGTCTGCCGCTCTCAGGTCTCCTTCTCCTGAGCCCATCTACAACAGCGAGGGCAAGAGGTTAAACACCCGCGAGTATCGCACACGAAAGAAGCTCGAGGAGGAGCGACATGCACTTATCACTGAAATGGTTGGACTCAACCCTGACTTCAAGCCTCCTGCAGACTACAAGTATGATTATCTTTTTTTTTTTCTTTCACCCCATTAACTGTATTTTAAATTTTTGTTTCATTTTGTGTTCGTTTATCTGATAAAATAAAAGGCTGGCGTTTTATCTGGGACGCCAGTTTGATGAGGGACAGAAAAACAACATGAAGCACGCGGTCTTTTAATGGGGGGCACTGGTGTGATTTTGGTAGAAAAAGTAAATAACAAATGACCAATTGACCGGATGGTTAAGCGTTGCTGTTAGTGTGAGTGTGTATCCCAAATAAGGTAACTGTTACTAACTGTTAACTGTTGGATTGAAGATGTTATAATGCCACCCTTGGTGTCTGTGATGGGAAATTGCAAACAGGGAAAGTTGATAAGTAGATGGATGAAGCTTTGCAAAAGCAGTGTTCTGCAGTCAGTTGGTGCAGAATTAGTGGTTGCATATAGACTGTGTCACAGGAAAGTTGCCTGAAACAATGTCTAGCCACACTCTCCACAGGTGTGTTGATGCTACCTGCAAAGGAACAAATGCGCTGATGTCGGCAAATTAATCTAACATTGCATGCATGTTGAATATTGCCTGTGGTGCAAATTGTTGCACATTTCAGCAGCAATTTGTGACAATTGGTCCTTAACAAATGTGAGGAAAAGTTTGGGTTAGCTCTTAAAAACACAAGCAGTACTTGGGTCGTATTTAACCCAAAATTACTTTTAGAGTAGTCCACTAGTCTCCCTCTCTGTAATCTACTAGCTTTTTATTCTCTGGGAACAATATGACATAATTAACAACTGAAGGAAAAAGGTTAGAGGGGGCACTGAGAGAAACAAAATATTAAATTTTCATCCATCCATCCATCCATCCATCCAAACGGTTAACTGGGTAATGTGTCCTCTGGGCCATGGGGCCATTGGTAATGTCAGACCCTGATGGTTAGCTGAGCTAATCAGTCAGCCTTGTGTTTAGATGTTAAACTGCCTGGATCGCAGTTTGCAGCTTGTGACACATTTTCCATGAGGATCTGTTTCTGCAGGTACAGCATTTTGTTCAAGCTGGGGAAATGATGTTCAGAGCAAGGATGTGTGAGTCTAGTGGACTAGATGACTAATTGTCACTAGGCTGCTGCAATTTGAGTATTTTTTACACAAATTCTTTGCTTCGATGCGTCGTATAAGACGGCTCTATAGCACGCCATTGTCTCCATGGATACACAAACAATTCACCACCAAATCACAAGAAGTGTCGCCTCACTGCGAGCGTTTCACCAACATTTGCAACTAAAAAAGGACCTGCGATACCAATGTATTTGGGAGCAGCATATGAATAAATAACGTGACAACATAAAGCCCACACAGTGTTCAGGCTGGCACAGTTTCGTGTGGAGCTGGAGTCTGTTTACACACTGAAAAGCATAGAGGCGTCCTGTTACCGAGACGATGAGCTCAGGTAGCATGAAAGAAAACATGTTTCTAGTCTGAAACAGTGCTGCTGTTCCCATAATCACCATTAAACCTTTAGTGGGGAAAAGCTAGTGGGAGTCCTTCAGACTGTCAGAGCAGACGGTGGATGGAAGTCACTGCTGTGATAAAGCAGGACTTGAGCAGAACCGTAGTGTTCTAGCAGCAGCTCATTGTAAAGAAAGATAGCAGATACCTTTGGGTTTGTTCGTATTAGTAAACGCTGAAGCCTGGAAGCTCACTGATAAAACATTGTTTGTTTTTACTGGTCTACATCGTTATTAGTGCCATTAGCACAAATTTGAATCTATCGCCCACTGCTACCTCACAAACCATCTGAGTTCAGTGAACTCCTGTTAGGGTCAAGAATCTGATCTGGGATGTGGAGTGTTGGCCATTAGATGATGGGTACACTGTGGCCAGAGACATGCTGCCATTATTTTCCTTGTCTCTTATAGAACAGGACATCAACAGAAAGAAGAGTGGAGGTCTCTGTTAGTGCCAACAGTCTGATTGACTTAAGTAGTAATGTGTTCATTCGACATTACTACTGTGTTCTTTTCATCATTGTCATACGTTGTCATGTGCAGTCACGCGTGCAAACGAATGATGTGTCATCAGAAAGTGATTTTTATGCATTAATTGTCAGAATGAGAGCGTTTGACTGGTCAGTAACAGAATCATTTCAGTTTAGTTTTCTTCTTCAGTGGTCTCGGTCTAATCAGTGATTGGAGTCCATCTGCTTTGTGCTTTCATTTGTATCTTAATGATTCTGTGAAGAGTACAAACTTTCTTCCTGTAGAGCAGCCCTACTGCACATTGTGGGACTCTCCATGCTAATTGCTGATGATCTAAATACTGGATTGGCTCTTAGGACATTTAGAAAGCTAAATTCTTTACTTGTTTGTGTTCTCCAGGCCTCCAGCCACCAGAGTCAACGACAAAGTTATGATCCCTCAAGATGAATACCCTGAAATCAACTTTGTTGGTCTGCTCATTGGACCCCGGTAAGTTCGATGCCATCTTAAAGTCATGCAGTTTGACGTGCTTTCATACTGCAACTGAGGGGGAAGAAAGAGTTTCTCACGTTTGTTTTTCCTCCTAGTGGTAATACATTGAAGAACATTGAGAAGGAGTGCTGTGCCAAGATTATGATCCGGGGGAAAGGGTCTGTGAAGGAGGGGAAGGTTGGTCGAAAAGATGGCCAGATGCTGCCAGGGGAGGACGAGCCTCTGCATGCCCTGGTCACTGCCAACACAATGGAGAACGTCAAGAAAGCTGTGGAGCAGGTTGGAGCACCTCCTGTTCATTATGTGAAGATGTTTAGCATCAGTTTGTTAAATGTAATGCATGTATACTTTGGGGAATATATACCGTGATATTAATGGTGTGAAATGTGTGTCCACAGATTCGTAACATTTTGAAACAAGGCATTGAGACGCCTGAGGATCAGAACGACCTAAGAAAAATGCAGCTCAGGGAGCTGGCCAGACTCAATGGCACACTGAGGGAAGACGACAACAGGTCTGTGACACTGCCCGGGCTTTGTGCACAATCACTCCTTATTTGTTATAACACGAGGAGCCACCTGGTCATTAAAGTACAGAATGAGCAAGAATAGAAATCAAGGATGGATTTGTTCCATTTCTGAAGTCTCCGGACACCATGCTTATTGTCTCTTGTATCCACAGGATTCTTCGTCCTTGGCAGAACTCTGAGCCACGCAGCATTACTAACACCACCCTCTGCACTAAATGTGGTGGAGCCGGCCATATCTCCTCAGACTGCAAGTACAGCAGGTGACGATGCGCTGAGTGTCCAAACTTGAGCTGAACTCCTGACTCCACTCGCCTGAATTGTGTAACGACGTGTGCTTCTTTCACAGCTCGTTCGCTGCACACAGAGCAACTGGTGGAGAGCCCCCTCAGTCAGCTCAAGACAAGGCTCGTATGGACAAGGAGTATCTGTCTCTCATGGCTGAGCTGGGGGAGGCCCCTGTCCCAACGTCAGCCGGAGGACACACCAGCACCCAGGGCGCACCTCGGGCTGCAGGCCCCAACAGCACCCAACCTCCACCGGTTAGTGGGGACGCACGTGGTTCTCTGTACTCGTCGTGTAGAGCTCTGTCTGAAATTCTCTGTGTGTTCAACAGAACCGGCCTCCGTGGATGAGTTCTGGTCCAGCCGAGAACAGGAACTTTCACGGCATGCCTGGGGGGCCCGGAGGGCCCGGTGGTCCTGGAGGACCTCACAGTTTTCCTCCTCCGATGCCCAGCATGGGAGGACCGCCTATGCCTCCCAACCCCAATGGCTTGCCTCCACCCTGGATGCAGCCCCCTCCTCCTCCCATGGGCCAGGGACCTGGACCGCATGGACACCCGATGGGTAAGAGCAGATCCAGACGACACAACAGTGTGTTTAGTGATGACATATGAACCCTGCTTCAGGTCCAAACTACTCTGCGTTCATTAGGGCTGTTGTGTATTTGACATGTTTTAATGCTTTGTATCTTGTTCTATTTAATTATTTTAAAAGTCAGTTTCTAAACCCTTTAAGCCCATGCAGCAGTCTATTAATGACTAACCTCGTATTGTGGATGGATTGTCTCAGTTGTTCTCCTGACTGAAGTTTGGTCCGTTTACAGCATCCTGCCATGTGATTGCATTTGTCCCTAACCATCAGGAACCCTCCTGTTTTATTGAGTGGAAAAAAGTTAGCGTTCATCCTCCAGCTTCACCGTGTTTATATTATGCTAACAAAGCTGTGTCGCTAGCCACCACGTAGCACATCATTATATACCAGCTAGCCCAACTTCAGTAACCCTACAAATGTCACTGCTGTTTAGTTTTCTGTCTTTATTTATGTTGGAAGTGATAGCAGAGCTGTACGTTTGAGAGATTTATGAAAAACTTCTATCAAAACATGCTATATCATGTTTAGGTGGAAACTAGCGAGCTAACTTCCTGCTAACTTCTAACTCCGTTGAATTTAATAAATTCTGTTTTCGTGGATGCCTGGATGTTAAACTTAATAGTTACACCTGGTAAAGCAGCAACACTGATCATTTTATTAAAGATGAAAGAATTTAGACAGTTTGTAACTCTCAGTGATGCTGCAGTGTTAGTTTGTTTTTGGGACCTGTAGCGGAGTTTGGGCCCAGACACAGCTAATGATGTCAGACTTAAGGTCCGGATACTGCCAACAAAAATCAGAGTGTATGGAGGATTAAATTCTGCATGGTGGTGATAACAGTACAGTTTGGGTAAAAGGCTAAGACCTGGTGATCCATACAGTGCCAGTGATGTCCCACAGATGGCAGGGAGCTGGCACAGGCTGGACTCTCATGAAGGCTTTTAGATTTTTCAAGTCGAGTTACTGAGACGTCTCATGAAAGCTAATGAACTCTGTGTAAGATTCAGTTCACCTCCTGAGTTCTTTGTGTCGTACTTAAGTTGCTTTGAAGTGTGTTTTATTGTAAAGACTTTCCAATATTGAAGAGGTCAAACGCAAAAGAAGCGTCTGAGCGTCTGCTGTATTAGAAAAGGACCCAAAACTTTACTGTAGAAAATCTGCAAAATAGAAAAGAACCCCCAATCTTATGTGCTTTTGTTGTAGGTCTGCTGCCACCTCCAATGGGTATGATGCCACCTCCACCTCCTCCCCCAAGCAGCCAGCCACCTCCTCCCCCTTCAGGACCTCTGCCACCTTGGCAACAGCAGGCTCCACCTCCCCCTCCAACCAGCAGCATGGCAACTAGCACACCACTGCCCTGGCAACAGAGTAAGAGCGCACAAAAGCTTTATTGAGAAAACTTTCAGTGGTTCAGCACACACAGCTCTTTTATACGTCAGTGGTTTCAAAACTGGTTCCTGTGTACACTGAAACGAGAGGTAGTGTGTTCACTGTGTAATCTATAACAAAACGGCTTCATTTTTTTGGTTTCTGGGGGGGGGCTGTCACCCAAAGACGAGTGTTGGCCTCGGTGTGTTGATTTGACTGAGAGTTTATCACCGAATCAAACAGATAGGCGGTGCATATTTACAATATGTCTTTGTCCTTACACACACACAAAGACGTACTCACCGCACCTTATTCACAGATCTGTGGAGACTCTATGCATAAGGAGCCTTTATGTTTGCCTACAGTTCATTTCCATGTGTCCCCTGCTCTCTTACAGACACCACCACCACATCTAGCCCCGCCACCGGCACTCTGCCTCCATGGCAACAGCCCCAACAGCCTGCAGCCTCTGGAGCCCAGCCCCCACCACCCATGGGTACTCCGTCCATGGTGCCTCCTCCACCTGGGGTCCAGCCCCCACTGCCCCCGGGCGCTCCACCACCACCACCTCCACCTCCTCCAGGCTCCACGGGCGTGATGTATGCCCCACCACCACCTCCACCACCCATGGACCCCTCTAACTTTGTCACAATGATGGGGATGGGGGTACCGGGCATGCCCCCTTTTGGCATGCCTCCTGCCCCCCCTCCCCCTCCCCCCCAGAATTAAGTGTGGGTCAGAGGAATGGTCACCATGTACCCATAGACTGACGTCTGTGCTCACAGAAATGTAACCAGTGCTTTATTTTTTATGGATCCATGATGTTGTGAACAGTGACAGGCTGTGATTGTTCACTCTGTAACTTAATTCCACTTCTTGTCGCTGTTTTTAACGTTTGTGTGGACACGGCGCTCGGCCCATGTGTACAGTGTCCCTCTCTGACTGCCATAGTTTGTTACATAAGTACAGTTATGACTCAGCCAGCCAGCACCAGGTTTAATGTATGTGAAGACTTGCCTGTCATTGGCTTTAATATATCAGAGTTCAGCTTGCATGATCCATTCAGACAGCTCATTCTGTTTAAAGTGACACATTTCTACTCTGACCTGCTCCCCATCTTCGCTTTGAGCTGGACAAGATGAATATTTTTGTATGCAACATAGGAAGTGTACCTTAGTTGCGTAAAACCTTTGTAGTACTAAGATTGTTTTCCAGGGATTCCTGTGGTTTTCATTTTCTTCTTTGGCCTGGGTCTTGGCGGTGACACCGAGTTTTGTGCCCCCTGCACTAATCGACTGCTCAGAAGATCCTCGTTCATGTATCTCTGCTGTGATTAGACGCTGTGTGCAGTGTTAGTGTTGCTTCTGTTTGACTTATCTGAGTAGAAAATTGTTCATTTCTGGAGTCCACCGTGTAATGTTAGCCTGAATTAATGTTGGTTTCATATTAAACTGATCCATGTCAACTTGTTGTTTCTCCTTTTATGGATGTCAGCCCTTTGTGTCAGAAAGAAAGCTAGCTTTTCTTTCCCCCGAGAGGAGACCCTGTTGGCCACTTCATTAAAGTGTTACATAATGTGGTCTGCTTAAAAGAACATGGCCTTAAAAATGCCGTGCAGCTCGTGTCCCCATCCTAAAGCAACTTTCTTTAAACAGCCTAAATCTATGTTCAGAAAAATTAGCTTCAGAGTTACTTGATTGCCAACATGTACCAGTTGATAGTACATGTTGGCTTGTAAAATCCTGACTATGACCGTGCTGTGCAATAGTCTCCCCACACATATCCTAAGTGTTACTGTCAGTCTATGAAGTCTAGGTTGGGTCAGCTCTGAATAAATATCAGAAATGTTGACAGGATTACAGATGAGTACAAAGGATTGGACTGTGGTGTTTTACTCAAAGAGAGATCTGTCATCTGAACTATTCAAAGTTTAAACCATGTAATCTAAATTTAATCGTTTTTCATTTGTAATCTGTGCCATTTGGGTAATTTATAATTGATTATTTCATATTACATGTAAACCGTTTTACTGTGGGTCACGTGATGAGATTAGCCTGAAGATTTGAAGGTGATGTTTCCCACTACCTGACCTTGGGCCGAGTTTTCTCTGTGGATTCGTCAGTACTTGTTCAGTTCAGACACTGAATTTAGACTCAAATTTCTTCTTGGTTTGAATGCTTTAAACCAGGGGCAGAAAGATCAATGTGCTCAAAGACGCACCAAATATTTTATTCTCATTGTGCGACTGAAGTCAGGGTCTGTGGAGTTTGCATAGAACTGCTACATATTCTATCCATGTGCGTCTCAGTGAGGCACGGTTAAGTCAAAGTAGCCACATTTACACTGGAAGTTAGAACAAGTATTGTTTACAGAGTTTCGTGGAGTACCCGAACAGTAAGACGAAAGTCTTCCAAGTCGCTGATTGGCCACCTGATGATACTGAGTTTTATTTTGAAACTGTCGACCGGAAAAGCTGTTTGGCTGTTCCGTCCTGACGCTCTCAGCTGTACGTGACATATTAAAGAGGCTGGAGCATCGCTAGGCTCCGGCTGTGTGTTCAACGCAGAGCCGAAGAAGAGCAACGACGCGTCGGGTCACACTCCGGGAGCACAGAGATGGCCAAGCCGCTGACAGACCAAGACAGGAGGAAGCAGATCTCGGTGCGGGGCCTGGCCGGGGTGGAGAACGTTGCGGACCTAAAAACTAACTTCAACCGGCACCTCCATTTCACCCTGGTCAAGGATCGGAATGTGGCCACCAAACGGGACTACTACTTCGCCTTGGCAAACACGGTCCGAGATCACCTGGTGGGCCGCTGGATCCGAACGCAGCAGCATTACTACGAGAAGGACCCCAAAGTAAGCAACCGGGTGCACTGCAGTCGAGCACAGCTGATCGGAGGCCTGGGGGAAGGGAGGGGATGCGGGTTCGTGATGCGGATGTCAGCAGTGATGGCTGCGGCTTGTAACAGCGTTGCTCTTCGTATCCATTTATAGTCACGTTCGCTCTGACCGTGAGTCGTGTGTGTGTGTGTGTGTGTGTGTGTGTGTGTGTGTGTGTCCCGGCAGCTCCGCTCTTATGAGATGTTACGCAACGTCATCCGCAGCTGTCTCACCTTCACCTGACCTCTGCTGTACCTCGCTCACTCATGTGCGTCCACACGGGCGGGCTTGGGGCCAACCAGACATAGCTCACGTAAACGCATGTCCGCCATCCATCTCTCCACCCCCTCTCCTCTCACCAAAGCGCAAAATGACCTAAAGGCCTTGAGCAGGCAGCGAGAACTGAGCCCTCAGAGCTGCTGCATAGCCCCTTTTGCATTAGTACCCACTCTGATCAGCGCGCCACTGTTTTATTACCTACTGGGCTGGGGTTCCTTGAGGAGGGGGCTGCCCTCACGGGCTCACAGCTCTGATAACTGCGTCACTAAGACTGCATACCACTGCCACGGCCCGAGACCCCGCTGTGCTCCAGCCTGGCTGTTCAGACGGCTATGTCTTGTCCTCCTCCAGCTTATTGACCGGTGTTGTGCCAAAAAGTGATTGTCTGCCAAAAACTGATTTCCGGTATTTGCCAAAAACTGATTGCTCGTATTTAAACTGCTATAAGTAACTTGTTGGCCTATAATATGTGAAACATATGTCAAATTCATCCCTCATGGATGACACAAAGTCATATTGAGCCACAAACAACATTCGTGTAACAAGGTAGAAGCCGCAATCAGTTTTTGGCAGCGACTTTTATAGAACCTTTATTTATGCAGTTAAAAAAATCTCATTAACATTAAAAATGTCTTTTGTAAGAGTAAGACAGCAGAAATGGCAGCAAATATTACAATAGTTCTGTAAAAATATTTTAAGTGGGGATAAAGGACCGGATTGGTTATAATGTGAGTACAATAACACAGAGTTATAAAGATACTTGAAAAAACAGATAATCTTTTAATTCTATATATAACCCCTTTGTAAACGCTGTTCACCGAAGTCTATTTACCAACATACGTAAAGATATTACACATAAAAAATACACAGAAACATTGGAAATCACTTTTTGGCACAACACCGGCTTTCAGGGAGGCCTTCATAGTCAAAAGATGCTGATCTGCTGTGCATAAAAGTATGAAGTGATTCTTTTCAAAGCATGCAAAATGTTAGATGATGATGATTCGTTGAATTTTCAGTAAAGAAGTTCTGGTTCTCTGGAACTGGAGGTTCAGGGTGAGCATTGCATTCAGCTGCTGCACTCTGGTGACTTTTCCTGTGACCGTGTGGCGTGGTGCACTTGGAACAGCTGTCACATTTCTATACACTGAGTCAATGTGCTGCTGACTCTCAGCACTCTTAAAGTGGTGCTCAGTTAGACGTCAGACGTGGAGGTCAGTGTTAGACGATACATATGCTGTGACAAAGAACGAAGGAGCCATGCCAGTGTGACCTACCCTGCTGACCTCTGCATGTCTCAGTCACTTCGGTCTACACATGCTTCTCATGCTGGAGCCGTATCAGAATGTCAGAAGCTTTGTTCTCTGTACCAGACTTGTAATGCTGCTTCTCTGAAGTGAAACGGTGTCATTGCCTGCAGTTGCTCTGCTGCTGTCTTGTCCTAGAGATCACGTGGCCGGGCCATGGGGCGCATACTGTGTGCTTTATTGTCAATAACCTGACTCTGTTTCAGAGTTTCATCCAGTCATATTTGTGTTGTTGCCTTTGGAAATATTTTTGCATACAGATGTAAAAGTGCAATAACTGAAAGGAAATTCAAACTACCAGCAGCTCAGGATCAGGTGGAAGTGGAATAAAAAGCCATTTTGCTCTGTTTTCTTGCAGCGCGTCTACTACCTCTCCTTGGAGTTTTACATGGGCCGTACTCTGCAGAACACCATGGTGAACCTGGCCTTGGAGAATGCCTGCGATGAAGCCACATACCAGGTGAGGGTAATACAGCACGCTTCCAACAGAAACAAAATCAAATCAACCCACACTGATGCAGAGAGGCTTCCACATCCTCAAGCAATGGCTGAATAAAGTGAGAGGGATGACCAGAGATATTATAGATTTGTAATTAGTTTTTACTTTTATTTTGACTTCCTGTTTTTAATTCAGTTTAGTTTCAGTGAGTTCATGAATGAATCTTTAGTGTTAATGAATTTTTTATTAATTTAAATTTGAAGGAAAAAAAAATTGAAGATGTCGTTTTACAAGATCCCGCAAAAGTTTTTAAGTCCATGCACTTCCAGGTCAGTCTGAGACCTTGGAAACAACCATAGCAATGAGAGACGCACTTGCGGGAGACACTCACAGATTTTTAGTTGGAGCTTGGCTTTACTGTCAATAACACTCAGCCAGACAGTGAAGCTCTAATGTTCATTGCCGTTAACGTGGGAGGAGTGATTAACAGCTCTGTCCTGCAGTACTCACAGCTGATCCACACCTTACTGTGCGTGTGCTCATGTTCTTTAGCTGGGTTTGGACATGGAGGAGCTGCAGGACATTGAAGAAGATGCTGGCCTAGGCAATGGAGGCCTTGGACGCCTGGCTGGTGAGCTCCTGATTGGCTGCTGACAAATGGTGATGTGAAGCACAGCCGTGTCTAACAGCGCTCCCGTTTCCACAGCTTGTTTCCTGGACTCCATGGCCTCTCTGGGTCTGGCTGCTTATGGATATGGCATCCGGTATGAGTTCGGCATTTTCAACCAGAAAATTGTCAGTGGCTGGCAGGTATGTTCACCCGGTGCTGTGTATGCACTTAAAGCACCTTTGCACTACAGTCATACTGAATAAGATTAGCCAGACAAAAGCGCCCTCTGTGATGGTAGCAGAGGGTGTTGCATGATGGACCCGTCACAGTTTGTTTACACAAGATATGGGTGATGCTGATTAAAAGGAGCATTAATAGGATTATTAGGAGGATTATTCGGAGCACAGAACGTGGCAAAGTGAGAGAATTTGATGGACCGTCTGTTCACTCTGTAGTCTTAGTGGAAATGGAGTTATAGTCAGAGTACCGTCTTGAAACTCCAGTGTTTGTTGTGTTTGGACAGGACGGTCTGCTGATGTAGTTTTTGTCATATAAGCAGCATATAAGTGCTCAAATATGAGACTTTTAAGGACTTTTTTTTCATATTTTAACTAGTTTTAAACAGGAAGATGCCATCTGGTATTTCCACAGGTGGAAGAAGCCGATGACTGGCTGCGTTATGGGAATCCCTGGGAGAAGGCTCGGCCCGAGTACATGCGCCCTGTCCACTTCTATGGCCGCGTGGAGCACACAGCTGATGGAGTGAAGTGGGTTGACACGCAGGTTGGTACCAGGTCGTTACTGTATACTCTTAATAGAAAGTACTGAGACTGTCACATTTTCTTTGACACCTCTAATTGTGCATGCTACTACTACTATTATTATTGGGTAACAAAGACTACAGTTTAACGAGGATACGGGGTAAAGACAAACCCCTCAACTTGCTGTAATTATCTAATACACGCGTTTTTTGGTTATAGTAGTTTAAAAAATTGAGTTAAACAGTGGCTGGATCAGGTTAAATGCACTGGGACTGTATGCATTAGTAACATTTGCATGCAGCAGGTCAGTCCTGTGTCTCTAGTGTCTGTCTGTAGTCTCTCTCAGGGGTTGAGGGGGAGGGAGAGCAGATCCTCTGTTAATCGTAAGGTTGGTGCTTCAGTCAGCATGCCAAAGATCCTTGGGCAAGATACTAACCCCAAGTTTCTCTCCGATGTATCCATCACAGTGTGAAGTAGCACTTTTGTAGAAACACATAGAAAAAAAGTGCTGGTTTGAATGAGGTGAGTAATAAAGTACCTAGAGTGCTCGGGTAGAGTAGAAACATGCTACATAAGAACCAGTGCAGGTGCCATTTAGTTGCACAGCTGATATACAGTTGAAAGGTTGGTAATGTTGTGTGAAGCAGGACTTTTTCCCACAGTGCCAAATCACACATTTGTGCATTTGTATTGTAAGATGAAGACCTTATGATAATACAGAGAGAACGGCAACAGTCAGAAAACTCGCTGTGAGCAAGCTCTTGGTGACGATGAGAAGGAAAAACATCTTTTTAAAGTAAGAACCCTGCGTCTGAACCAGGCTCAGTGAGGGGCGTCAGTCTGCCCAGTGATTTGGGGAAAGTGGGACAAAGATGCACCGTAATCTTCAGATGTGGTTACACTCATGGCAGTAGTAATGACCATGGCAGTAGAAGAATGCAGGGTGGAGAGAGTCCCGTCACTTGTTCTCTGCATCAGAGAAGGTTGAATGCAAACAACAGTAACAGATATGAATGCTTTCTGGTAGCTTCCAGCTCAGTATCTGTGCCTCGGGAATATGTGAAGGATTAGAGAGTTCAGCTCTTCATGTCTCCCCGATGAACACCTCAGTTTGCCTGAAGATGTCTGAACCCAGGAACCTTGCACTGTGGTATTCCCTCACATTCCCTGTAATGGTACCTGGGACGGATGATTTGTATTTGCCCTGCAGCCCCATCTCAGTCTAGTTGGCTTGTCCTGTGGTCTGTGACATCATCCCTGACAGTAAATCAGCAGACTGTAGTTTAAACACTCAGAAATGATGAAGTGTGTGTGTTCCAGGTGGTTCTGGCTCTTCCCTATGACACTCCAGTCCCCGGCTACAGAAACAACATAGTTAATACGATGAGGCTGTGGTCTGCAAAGGCGCCCTGTGACTTTAACCTGAAAGACTGTGAGTACTGCACTCTGCTCACATCACTCTGTGAAAAGTAGAACCAGCAGACATGGACTGCTCTTCTTGCTGTTGTCCCACAGTTAATGTTGGAGGCTACATTCAAGCTGTGCTCGATAGAAACCTCGCTGAGAACATCTCCAGAGTGCTCTACCCCAATGACAATGTGAGTGGATTTACAGCTGCACTTCTTATTTATTTGAACCTTTACTTCGTTCACATGAACTAGTGGATGGTGCTGTGCGTGACATTGAGAGTATTTGCTCATCTGCTTTCACACACGTATGAACTTCAGCGACATCCCATTCTTAATCCCTAAAGTGTAATATGATGTCAGCCCACCCTCTGCTGCTATAACAGCTCCAACTCTTCTAGCTTTCCTCAAGGTTCAGGAGTGTGTTTATCCCTGTGCCAGGTGACATTTTTCCTTATCTGTCCAGTGTTTTTAAAAGTTAAGATTGACCAAACTCCTGCAATGATTGCATTTGGGACTTGGAAATAAGCACAGGGTCTGCAAAGGGCACAAAAACGTCTCTTAGTGCAGAGGTTCCCGAAGTGTGGGGCCCACCTCTTAGGGGGGGGGGCACTAAGCCATTGCAGGGGGGAGGGGCACGGTATGAAAGAAAAAAAAAAAAAAAAAGGAACGCTTGGACGCTGTTAGCATAATGGACAGGTTTTTGACGGGGCTCCCACACAAACGCAAAGCAGGAAATGAAGCATCGCTGAATATGTTTCCAAACCAACTTCATTCTAAGCCAAAGACTAGAAAATATTGTGAAGCATATCTTCCCTTTGGTTTTACCTCCACAAGTGCCGAGGTAGGTCTCCCCTGCAGAATTGGTTTTCCCTGCGTCAGGAGCAGCGCTAGGCTCTCCAAATCACGGACAAACAGTATCCCACATTCTTGATTTTTAGTTCACGAACACTTGTTGTAATGACCAACTACTCCTGACATTTTGGAGATGTTAGGTCTTTATACAGTAAAGTTGCAGTGAGATACAAATAATATCAGGCCGTTCCTGCCACGATTTGTTCCCTTGGTTCAAATCACGGACTAACCTGATGATTTCCTCCTCCTGAGCTGCTCTCTTTTTCTGTGCTTCTTCCATAATAATGTCAGCGGGTGTACCGGCAGCAGATTGATTGTAAGCATTGAACTCTGGTGTAACAGCTCTTCATACTCTCCTTCAGTTCTTTGAAGGGAAGGAGCTGCGTCTGAAGCAGGAATACTTTGTCGTAGCTGCAACTCTTCAGGACATCATCCGTCGATTCAAAGCCTCAAAGTTTGGCTCCACAGAGTTTGTGCGGTTAGATCTTTCCACACTGCCAGACAAGGTGAGCTTGCTGTCATTCTGTGTTATTTGCTTCTCTTTTGTTTTTTACTTTCTCTTATTGATTTCTCCTAAAACTGATGATCATGAGTTTTCTGTTTTCTCTCCATGTGCAGGTGGCCATCCAGCTGAATGACACCCACCCTGCTCTGGCCATTCCTGAACTGATGAGGCTGCTGGTGGACATTGAGAAAGTGCCCTGGGAGAAGGTATCACATCGCAAACTCTTAACTTTTCCATCCAGTGTGCATCTGTAGTGAGTCTGTGGGACCCTAATGGTGTATTCAAGACTTCAAACTGAGCTGGAGACCATAAAGTCACTGGGAAAACGTTTAATGAGCTCTGCAAATAAGAAGTAGGTGCATTAGGAGTCGCTACCTGCCATTAAAACAGATGCAGTTTTCAGACTCTGGCTACGCTGATCAGCCCATATTTTATAGACGTTCTAGGATTCTTCGACCGGGATTCAGTCTCATTGTTTGTTTGTGTCCTTAGTGCTAACCTCAAACCAAGTCACTGATCAGCTAAAAAAGTGCTTTCACATTGGTTCACATTTTCTTTAGCACAGTTTCTTAAATGCTAACCTAGCTGCCTGTGGCTCTGGCCTCTGTGTCTAGGCCTGGGACATTGTGATCCGAACCTGTGCCTACACCAACCACACCGTGCTGCCTGAGGCACTGGAGCGCTGGCCCGTGGACCTCTTCCAAAACCTGCTGCCTCGACACCTCGACATAATTTACGAGATCAACAGGAGGCACCTGGAGGTATGAGGGGAGGATGTAATATTGGAGCTTTTCAGGCAATAAGGTGCCTGAAAAGCTTTGTGAGCAGAGAAAATGTGGTTCGTTCTTGAAGAATGAAACATTTTGTTTTATACGCACAGCGGTGAGTAATCTCAGAGTGTTTATCTTCACTCCTTCAGCGCATCTCGAAGCTTTACCCAGGGGACACTGACCGCATATGTAGAATGTCCCTGATTGAGGAAGGAGATGTGAAGAAAATCAACATGGCTCATCTTTGTATTGTGGGCTCTCACGCAGTCAACGGAGTGGCCCGTATCCACTCAGATATCATCAAAAACACTGTGTAAGGAAACCTGTAGGAATCTAGCTGCATAACATGTTACAAAGATGTTTGGAAGTTTCTCTGACTGGTGTTCCACGTTCAGGTTCAAGGATTTTTACGAGGTTGACCCTCAGAAGTTTCAGAACAAGACCAACGGTATCACCCCCAGGCGCTGGCTGGTCATGTGCAACCCCGGTCTGGCTGAGGTCATCGCTGAGGTGGGTTAGTTATTTGTGAACGTTGTAAGTCTTTGTAGAGATCTTGCCTAACTCACCTGCTTAACCTCCAGAAAATTGGAGAGGATTACATCCGTGACCTGGACCAGCTGAAGAAGCTTCTGGACTTTGTGAATGATGATGCTTTCATCCGGGACGTAGCCAAAATCAAACAAGTGAGAGCTTAAAATGCCAAAAGTAAAATGCACTCTGTTTGCGTGCTTCTTTTTACACCCTCTGTCTGAACTTTCAGGAGAACAAGATGAAGTTTGCAGCGCATCTTGAAGCGCACTACAAGGTGAAGATCAACCCCAGCTCCATGTTTGATGTGCAGGTGAAGAGGATCCACGAGTATAAAAGGCAGCTACTCAACTGCCTGCATATCATCACACTGTACAACCGTGGGTGCTGCTGAGCTTTAACTCTGAATCCAGACTTGTCTTCTGTTTAACAAACAAACAAGCAAACAAACAGTCTTTCTCTCTGATCAGGCATTAAGAACGAGCCCAACAAGCAGTGGACACCCAGAACGATCATGATTGGAGGAAAGGTGAGCAGCAATATTCCTAAAAGTTTAATGTGGTCAGAAGAAAGCCTGTCATGGAAGCAGTTTATTCCCACACCCACTGCACTTCACACTACATCAAATCCAGCCTTATCTAGTATGTGTCTGGGCCACTTTGACACAGCCAGTCATAAACATGGCTGTCCATCTGTCTGCACATGGATGTTGTTGCATCAGAGAAGCTGCTTGTAGACATCTGTCTCACCAAGCAGGACCTTTCTTCTTCTTCTACACTAACCTCATTCAGTAGTGTTTATTCACCTGTAGTTTATATACTGCTGTGACAGGACAGGCTATGAAACTGTGATGATTTAGAAGTACCTCTGGAGGAAAATTGAGCATGATTGAGTTGAGCTGCACGTCTTGGACGAGTTGAAGCTAGCTGTTAGCCACTACGAATTTAACACCTGTTTTTGAACTTTGAGGGTGTGGTGAGCCTCTTGGTTTCCCAGCATGTGCCTTCTGCGTTTCTAGGCTGCTCCAGGATACCACACTGCCAAGATGATCATCAAGCTGATCACGTCCATCGGAGATATCGTTAATAATGACCCCGTGGTGGGAGATCGCCTTAAAGTCATCTTCCTGGAGAACTACCGCGTCACACTGGCTGAGAAGAGTAATAAGTTTTTGACTGTGTCTTACTGTAAATAAGTGATGTATAATATCACTTATTTACACTACAGCTGGATAAACCTGATCTTTTATGTTGGGTCATTCTCTGTTGGGACAGTAGCACATAAAGCTGACTCCACTGTATTCCGTGTGTCTCCTCTGTGCAGTCATCCCTGCGGCTGACCTGTCTGAGCAGATTTCCACAGCAGGTACTGAGGCCTCGGGCACAGGGAACATGAAGTTCATGCTGAATGGCGCCCTCACCATTGGCACCATGGATGGTGCCAACGTGGAAATGGCAGAGGAGGCTGGAGAGGAGAATCTGTTCATCTTTGGTATGAGGGTGCACGATGTGGAGGCTCTGGACAAGAAGGGGTGAGTTTTAAAATGGTCTTGGTTCAGAGGTGTGCGTGCGTGCGTGTGTGTGTGTACACATCCACAACATCAGGGATAAGTGAGATGCTTGGCTACAACAACCAAAAGGAGACTAGAGGCCAAGATCTAGGTAGCATAGAGGGATGTTAGCCAACTTCAGTTGCAGAAAGGTAACTAAGAAGTACAGCAAAGTGTCCATACCTGAGGCCTTGGAAACAGCTGCTAAAGATTCACAGCCTTGGCCAGCCGCTTGAAGAAGTATACCTGACAAACAATATGAGAACAGCACCACCGAGGCTGGGGGCTTTTTTCCATAGGCGAGCGGAGCAATACTGGAAGAGCATATGGGAGAAAGATGCAATGCTCAGCAGCCAGTGGATCAAAGAGCAAGTAGTAACTTTATTGCTTAGTTAGTTTTTTTTAATAACATGATACACAACCCGAGTATAAGGCAACAGACCTTTCAGCCCATTTCTATTTTTTCTGCATAATCCATCATATTAAACTGAATCAAATGAAAAAGTCTCTTTAAAACTTGTTTTATTAGTTTATTAGTTATCTTTTAACTTTATGCATCAAGTAAAAATGTAATTATATGCAACAATCTTTGACTGGAAGAAATGTGTTTAACATTTAAACCTATTTCCTGCATAATCCAGCAGATAAAATAATGTTTTGGGTTTCTACTCTTTCAAATAGATGCGAGTAAAAACAGCAGAAAATAAATAAAATCAAAGACTCAGCAGCTCTTAAATCTATTGTCACCTGTTTAGCTGGAGTGGGGTGGGTGGAGGTTTGCCCACAGCTGTCCTGTCAGTGGGAGGATCCGGGGGTTTCTGTGTGAATGTCACATTCCCGTGGCAGCGTGCTCGCTGCTCGCTCAGAGTTGAAGTTTAATTTTTCGCTGTAGAAAGAAGTTTTCTTCCCACACAGCGTGAACAGCAGACGCTGATGTTTTTGTCACTTTTTACAGAATCAAACTCAAAGTAATGTGATTACTTCCACGCTTTAATCGTTGCTTGGTCGTGCTCTCTCTGCACTCCATATTATCCATTGTTGATCTCCACACGTCTGTTGCTGCCACGGACGTCTTACGCTCGAAGATGTGGAGGGTGGAGGAAACGGTGGTCTCAGTGGTAATCGGAGCACTCGGTGCGGTGACTCCCAAGTTAGGCGAGTAGCTCCAGCAGATCCCGGGAACAACATCGGAGATCTCTGTCCAGAAGAGCGCAGTCCTGGGAACAGCTAAGATACTGTGCAGGAGCCTCGAGCTCCCAGGCCTCTGCTCAACTAGTTAGCTAAAGTAACTTAACCATGTAACGGCAGCTGAACAGTATCATCACATAATAATAAAACCGAAAAGTATTTTCCACCTGGGATGTTGTGCTTTTTAAAGCCCTGCTTTACCACCATGGAAACCACAGGAGTAACTTCCATCCACTGTCTGCTCTGTCCTGTGGAGCACAGCTAGCATCTCTGTGTTTTTCTGTCCTCAGCTACGACGCCGTGTCCTACTATAACCGTGTCCCCGAGCTGAAGCAGGCAGTGGACCAGATAGCAGGAGGCTTCTTCAGCCCCAGCCAGCCTGGCCTCTTCAAAGACCTCGTGAACATGCTGATGCACCATGACAGGTGAGCGCACGGTGGTCCCTAAACTCACGAGTGAGTACTTTGCATTCTAACTCACACTGTAGGCTCCAGTGATGTCGTGTCATTGCTGAGCAAACATGTGACTGACTTTCCCAGGCGTTAGACACGAGCTGAAGAGTGAACAATGCAGCTCACTGTTGAAACATTTTTATGTCCTGCAGGTTCAAGGTGTTTGCTGACTACGAAGACTACATCAGATGTCAGGAGAGAGTCAGCGCGCTCTACAAGGTATGCTCTGCTGCTAGTGAGGTCATGTACACAAGTATTGTCCAATAAATGACACCTGGCCTGTGACGCCTTCTCTATGTTAACAGAACCCTAAAGAGTGGACCAAGATGGTGATTCACAACATTGCTGGCTGTGGAAAATTCTCCAGTGACCGCACCATTTCTGAGTATGCCCGGGAAATCTGGGGAATGGAGCCCAGTCTGGAGAAGATCGCTGCTCCGGATGCCCCTCGCTAAACCAAACTACCTTCGTCCGTAGCTCAGCACGTGGTACGGCAGCCAGAGACGAACCCTGTAGCTTCTCACTGTGCACTGTGGCATTATTTCTTTACAGTAACGATCCCTGTACAACCTCAACCACTTCCAGTTCACCCTGTGCTAACTGGAGCTGAAATGGTCCACTGTGGATGTGTGACAAATTAAAGGAAAAAGCAGAACCTGCGACTCCCCAACTGAGGGCTGTGGAGGTATTTTACCTCCATGGGTTTGATCCACTTTTCTCTTTTTAAGGGGAAAGATTGTTGATCCTGAAAAGAGAGGGAATGTGTTTTAGAAGTATGGTCTGCCATTAGTCCATTTCCAGAGAGTGGGAATCAGTGCCAAGGATTAAGGCTGTTGGCGTCCCCTTAATAAATTATTTCATCACTTGTTTTTCCTTTAACTTGTTACATGTCTTTATTTTTCTTTCTTCACCAGTAGCATCTGTACCACTTGTACAAGTACTACTAGGCACTGAGCTGTTTTATGTAAAGTGTAAACTGTAGGACACATAACAAGTACTGTTCATTTTATTATTTTTACTAGTAGTACTTGTACTCCACTAACCGCAGATTATGAGAAAACTGGGAATGTGTTTGGTCACTACAGGATAATTGAGGCCTGTCTTTAACAAGAGCTAGACTACATTCCCTCCTTCCAAAAGCCAGCATAACTGCAGATAAGCCCGAGTCCTGTCACTGTTCCTGACCAGTCACGTCTTCCATGGAAGAGTGTAGCCTCCCAGCAGTACTGTAACTAAAAAGCATGTACCCGTGTTTCAGCACATGACTATTTCACGTTCACTGTCCAACTGCTTGTCCAGTGTTGTACGATGTTAGCTGAATGTATTTGTGTGTTTTATTATAGTTGAAGTTTGGTAGCTGTGACATCCTGTCAGCATGTGTTGTCTTTGTGCTGTAGTCTGTTAGACATTGATGGTGCCTACTCTTTGCATACCTCTCTGGAATATGTGTGTACTCTCAGCTGTATTTGTGTGTAACATAGAAGAGTGATATTAAAAAGCATTTATAATCAACCTTTTTGACTCCTGGAGTTAATGTGTAATTCTGTTTGAAGAACGATTGGAGCAAAAATGAGGAGAAAGGAAAACGATGCATTCAAGGAAAATGTTCCAACATCTGTGAAGGGACCAGCATTTAAAAGTGAAAACACACACACACACACACACACTTTATCCTTTCATGCAATTCACACAATTTTCTGACTAAATCAACGACCAACTCCAATACTCTATTAGTTTATTTTGGTTTTCTCTTTTTCATTCCAAAGTGAGGAAGTTTGTCTTTTACAGCACAGTCAGCTTTTCCCTATTTTCTGAAATTCTGATATATGTTGGTCTTCCATGGTCTCTTGTGTTCTGGGGGCCTCTGGATGTCTGGAGTTTTGATCTCCTCCATACCCGCTTCACACCCTGGAGGACGGGGCTGTGGCCCCCCCACACTCCCTAGCAGATCATTACATGGAGAAACCTTTGGAATGCAAGCATGCTGATCCACACAGGTATGCACACATGGGTATTCACAGACGCGGACTAAAGCTTTCTTGGCTGCTGCCTCAAAGCACACTGTGCGCTGTCTATCTTGCGTGCTGCACAATATCGTTTATTATTTAGTAAATATTGATATCTATGACTAGCTAGTTTATTGTGATGGTGCTTTGTTTTCTCTATTATTATGTTGCTCTTTGTTGTTTGCTGTCTCCTCTGTTTGTTTTTTTTGTTTGTTTTTTTTTTCTCCATACAGGTGACCCAGGAGTTCTTTTTTTTTTTCTCTCTCTCTTCCCCCCCCTTCTCACCGTCTCTTCTCCCCTTTGGTTTTCTTTCTTTCTCTCCCCCTCTTTCTCTCATTCATTCCCCCTGTCCTATTTGTTATAAAAAAAAAAAAAAAAAAAAAAAAAAGAAATTCTGATATTTTTTTCTTCCTATTTTTCATTAGCACTAACCTTTAAAGTCAGTTTCTAAAACTGACTCAACAGCAGTTGGACTGCCGATTAAACTTAGGACGTCACTTTAGTCTCGTGACTTGTTTGATACACAATTAGCTGCAGTTTTGCATATTTTTTTTTATTTTTTATTTTTTTTTATTCTCCAGTCTTTCTCCTGAAATAGTCCACCCATACCTCCTCCAAGATAGTTCAGAGTTTACTACTCTCTACAAATTTCCAACAAACAGGAAGTGGGAAGCTGTATGTGTGTTTTAACAAATTCTTAATATATACCACAAAAACAATAAATGTACTTATTCTAGCATATTCTTATGTTATTATACTTATATTGTGGATTTCAGGAAGCACACAGCCCCACTCCCCCCCATCATCCTGACTGACACCCCCATCACCTCTGTGGACTCATTCCGCTTCCTGGGTACCACCATCACCCAGGACCTGAAGTGGGAGCCCACCATCACCTCCGTCATCAAGAAAGCCCAGCAGAGGATGTACTTCCTGAGGCAGCTGAAGAAATTCAACCTGCCAACACGGATGATGATGCAATTCTACACTGCAATCATCGAGTCCATCCTCACCTCCTCCATCACCGTGTGGTACGCTGGAGCCACTATCAGGGACAAACAGAGACTGCAGCGTGTTGTGCGCTCTGCTGAGAAGGTGATTGGCTGCAGACTCCCATCTCTGCAGGACCTGTACACCTCCAGGACACTGGGGCGTGCAGCTCAGTCACAGCTGACCCTTCTCACCCTGGACACAGTCTGTTTGACCTGCTCCCCTCAGGCAGGAGGCTCCGGTCCATTCGCACCAGAACCTCTCGCCATAAGAACAGTTTCTTCCCCTCTGCTGTTGGACACATGAACAATAACCACATGACTGTCCCCGCCACTGACACATGACCCTACGCTGTGTTCACTGCATCATTCCATGTTTGGCACTGATCACCACCTGCACTCATGTATATATCTATCTACTTAGCACTTTTAATTCTTATTTTTATTTTTATGTCTATTTAAGCGTTATTTATGACAGTATGTTTGCACTAAGTACCGCAGCAACTTCCTAATGTTGTAAACCTGCTCAACATTTGGCAATAAAACCCTTTCTGATTCTGATTCTGATTCTTATACACACTGATTTATTATGTGGCGGGCTTACACTGGACCTTATATCTCTTCCTGCTGACCCTCCCACATCTCCGTGGCTGACAGTTGTCAATCACGGCCTGCCTCCTCCTTCCCTCACAGCTATTATATTAAAGGCTCATTCCCCGTGTGATCCCTATTTACTCCACCTGATCCTCAGTCTCACACACACTGAGATGGATGGCAACGCTTACGGTAAGACACCAACATCTCTCTGTTCTGTGTTTTATCAGAATGAATGATTTTTACTTTGAATCTTTTTATTGTCTGTCAATATGTCTAATACATTATGTTAGACATGGCTGATATTATAACACAAAACTTTATTCGCCTTTGCATTTATAAGCAGCATAGAACCAATAGCATATTAGAAAAAAGTGTATTTGTTCATAATTTGTTTACTCTCAAACTAAGAAGATCATTCGGACTGACAGCAAAGTGGAACAGTCCCCCATCATACAAACACAAACCAGCGTCTCTCACTGTGCATCCTGTAGCTGACTCGCATCACTTTTGGTTGACGATCTAATAATTTAGTTCATGCTGATTAATGTGATGACAATGTCTGGGGGGTTTTAAACAGCTAATACAGTGCTGTGCAAAAGACTTGAGTCCCCCCTCCATGTGTTGCTAGAAAAATGGGGATATCGATGCAGTGATTTATTGAATAGTTCTCCAGAGCTCTTCTTTGGATGTTTCTGTTCTCTGTCGGGATGATCCCACACTGTTTTAATAGTAATAATAATAATAGTAATAATATAATGTTGAGCTCTGGGGAGGCCGGTCCATGAACGATGGTGCTCCACTGTGTTCTCTCTGCAGCTCTGCTTTCACTGCACTGATGGTGTGTTTGACGTTATTTTCATAATGATACTTTTCTGAATTCATCATTTCATTAATTTTGACAAAAACCTCCACACCACTGTCTGAAAACCAACAACAAAACATGACAGAGCCTTGTTGCATTTTAAAGATGACTGCAGGCATACATACGTATTGATGGTGATTTAAATCAATGTTCACAGTTGGCTTCATTCCCCCATCAAACCGGCTGCCACTGATTTTCAGTCCAATTTCTGTGAAATTAGGTGAACTTCATCAGCATGCGAGACAGCCGTCCTTCTGGCTCCAGAACAGCAGATGGGTCAGATGAAGGTCCTGGGTCAGGTGCTATTTCTTAAGGACACGAGTTTCAGACATTGTTCATTTGCTGTCCTTTCTTTTTAGGCCACCTACTTCGGGGCTCTACTTTAATTTGTCTGACACGCTGCACACCATGCTGAGATAAACCAAGTTACCAAGAAAAGAAAGAAAATGATGTTTTCATCAGGTTGCTGGTAACAAAGTGCCTGAAAATACTATTTAAAATTTCTTGTGGAAAAAAAAAAGTTCATCTGAAAATGGTGAGGTTCAGGTTTATTGTGTATTTTTGTGTCTTTTCCTTACAATTTAAAGTGGCTTGAGGTGACTGTTGTTTTGATCTGGTGCTATATAAATCAAATAAATTTAATTGAATAAAATAAGGGGGAAAAAAAGAAAAGAAAGAGCATCACCTAAAAGAAAGTCTGGGTCCTTAGAAATAAAAAAGAGAGGGATGGCTCAAGACTTTTGCACATAACTAATTTATATTCTAATTGTGTAGCTCATACATACATAAACGTGTCATCATAATAAACTTAATCTCTGTAGATTAGCTTTATTGCACCATGTATGAAATAACTGAATCAAAAGTTGTGAAATATTCAATGATAGGTCGTCTTTAATGTGTTGTAAAGAGTAAACATAACTTTTGTTCCAGAGTTTGATGTCCTAGAGGTCCCCCCCCTCACCCCAACCAGTAAGGAGGTCTTCACTCAGGCTGTGAAAGCCAGCTTTGCAGGCTTCACTCAGGAGAGAATCAGCTGTCACTTTCCACAGGGTACAGTGGGAGCTTTGATTAGTTGTCACGTGTTGCCGACTCTATTATTAATGCATGTGCATGTATATTTAGATCCTAGGTTGTGGTCGAAGTGGGAGGTGAACCACTGGCTGGACTGGTGCCAGGCTGAGTTTGGGCTCTGCTGCCTGGGCTCAGACCTCAGAGGTCTGGATGGCAGCGAGCTGTGTGGTCTTGACCAAGAGGCTTTCCTGGGCCTGCTGTCTGACTCCACTGCAGGAGAAATCCTGTGGGAGCACCTGGAGACCATGAGGAGAGGTGATAGCACTTTTATTGAAAAGCACAGAGTTAGCTTTCTAGCCACATTGTTTTCTATCATTGCACAAGAATGGTGAAGAATTCAAAACTCTGAAATTTTAAATGGTCAGTTCTCTTTGCTCAGTCCTTTCTCTCAGCAGGTCATTATATGGCATTTCAGACAGTGTTGAATAGATGTTCTGAGCCACATACTACCACCTGTATATGTTTGGACTATGAAAAAAAATAGAACTGCTTCAAACTTGATACTATTGCTATCATCAGTGAAAAAAATTATATATTGATATATGGAACAGAGTGAACTGTATGCATACTTCATTCACAGATGCGTGCATACTGATTGTGAATAAAGCCCATTGTCACTGAGAGAACGTGACTGCTCTTCTTCATTAGCCGTCTGCACGCACCACCCAACTGCAAGCTTGAGACTTTTGTTGTTTTGTTGTCGTGTTTCCTTCAGAAAATTACTCAGAGATTGAGGGATGCTCAGACAGAGATAATTACCACCTTCAGTACCATCCCAGTGAGAGCTCAGACCTCCACGATCTGGAACCAATGAGTGTGCAGCATGGAGGCCACTATCCAGCCTATTCACAACGTGACAGCAACAACATTAGCTCTGCAGCCCCGCTGCAGGAAATACGAGGGAATGGAGGTGAGACAGATCACATGATACTGAGTCATCAGTTGAATAAAAAGCATTACAGTCAGAATTGCTCCACAAAGGGAAAAAGACCCAATATGGACAAAAGTAAGTGAGCCACATACAGTTTTAGAGCTGATGTTAATGCCAGAGGAGCTTACTGAGTGAGCAGAGCATTTATGTGGGCTGGCAGGTGCTGTGGCTCGTAACACATCCACTTTGCAGTTAGAGGACTTACAGCTGACGTGGAATATAATAATCGTTTCATGGTCGATGGGTCTTGGAGCCAGGGTTGTGAGTTTTTGAGGATCACTGTTTTAGTAATGCTCTTTAGGAAAATGGTTGCTATTTCCCTTTATACTTTCATTATCCTCCAGCAGTGTGTTTGGATCTTTAGTTATGTTCTTGTTGAGCCCACGTGTCTCTGTTATGTAATATTTCCCTTCTTGTGTGCCCAGTTGTGTGTGGATATCTCTGTGTCTTGTCTCTGTGGTTTTCTGGTTTCCCCATTACTTGTGTCGCGTTTGTATGTCTTTGTCCTGGACTCAGTGATCGTTACTTCCTGTCTTATTTTATTTGTTACTTATCTCCTGTGCACTGTCTTTAGTTTTGCTTCCTTTGCCTTGTTTCCCAGTGAGTTTCAGCTGTGTTCCTCGGTGTTTCCATCTCCCTGTGTACATATGGTCTGAGTCTCCCTCTGTTCTTTGCCGTGTCCTCCCTGCAGCTGTGTATTCTGTGTTTCATCCTTGTAGAAGGAGGCTCTGGACTGTGCTCCGACTAAAGCTCTCTTCTTCAGTTAGTTAATTTTAGTTACTTTATTACATCAGCTCATTTTTGGAAGACTGTAGACTAATCTACAGTTTGATATGACCACTCAGTTGAGCTGGCAGACATCACTTGATTCTGTTTCCAATGTGTGTCCAGGGACAGGCTCAGAAGTGGAGAGTGTTCTTGGGGATGAGTCTGCCGCTGTGGGCACTCAATCATGGGCTGCTCCGCAACATGACGTCCAGCCAGTAATGGAAGAGAGCATGTCTGAAAATGCCTTCATGTTACCTCAGCAACAGAGGAACTTCAGGGAATGTGCAGGCAGCAAAACTGATCTGGAGACAGCTGTAATACCTGTAGCAGTTCTTGCTGGCTACACTGGTGAGTAGAGTGGCTGAAAGAGGTAAACGATAAGGTGTAGCCATGAGGTAAGCATACTCATTTGTTCTGTCATGTCTCAATAGGCAGTGGGCCCATTCAGCTCTGGCAGTTTCTGCTGGAGCTTCTGACAGACCGCAGCTGTCATTCGTGCATAAGCTGGACAGGAAATGGCTGGGAGTTCAAACTGACGGATCCTGACGAGGTCATTAATGCTGAGTTCACAACATATCAGGATATATACCTGCATGAGTAGAGCATGAAGGGCCACATTTCAATTAGGGTATTTTTCACTTTGTAATGGCATATTTGTAACCTCCACATGTTCCACTCTGCAATGAAAGCACCAAAGAACCTTCTTCTATGAGCTGACGTTGCTAACTACTGCTTCAATATTGGTCATTTAGAAATCATCATGTTGCTGTTATAAAAAGGAAACACGAGGCTTATTCTGCTGGTGTTTACATGTGGATTATTTCTTCAGGTGGCAGTGCTGTGGGGTCGCAGGAAGAACAAACCTAAGATGAATTATGAGAAGCTGAGCCGTGGTTTGCGCTACTACTATGACAAGAACATTATTCGCAAAACCGCTGGCAAGCGCTACGTCTATCGCTTCGTATGCAACCTGCAAGGCCTTCTTGGATATGAGCCTGGGGAGCTGCATGCCACACTGAATATCAGCAGTAAGAGTCTATAGTGAGGCAAGAAAAAGGAACAGTACTTGTTAAGCGTCTTATAGTTTTCACTTTACATGACACAGCTCAGCGCATATGCTTGTTTGACGACATGGAAGTGGTGTACCACTTTATCTCTGTCACTGTCAAATAATAGAAATCAATTCATGTCAGTTCATTTTAAAAGTTATTTATTCCTCTGTGAATAGTTAAGGCACATGGACTCGTTTAGCAATCCTTTGTATATTTAACTTATACTATAAACATCAGTTAAAAGAAATAAAATCAATGAAACTGTAAATGAATTACAGCTGATTTCTATCTGCTTCATCTCAGAGAAACATTCTCATTCATTCCTCTTCTTTTGCTTATCCAGTTCAGGGTCACCAACGGGCGGCAGTCAATTCCAGCTGCCATAGGTTGAGAGGAAGGACAGAGCCAGGACAGGTCATCAGGCAGGGCTAACACAGAGTGCTATATTGCAACAACAGTTGCCTCAAGGTGCTTTATATTGGTAAATGGATGGGTTCTTATATGACATCTTTCTATCATACTCCATACAACAAACCTTAACCATTCAGACAAGCACGTTTCTCGACACCTAAGTGCTTTCTAGCTAACATTCAAATCTAGTGGACGCCTCGGAAAGCAACTTGGGGTTAGTATACTTAGAAATCGAATGCAATTTGACCCTCAAAGTGACTTTTTTGTTAGGGAGGATTTATTTGTTGTTGAGTTCAGTGTTAAAATAAGTTCTTTAAAAAGCCAAAATATGCCAGATTGAATATGAAGGGGACATGAGCAGAGAGCACAAACATGCTGAGGGATCGGCTCTGTTAGTTCAGTGAGAGAGTCACAAACTCATGTGTAACCTTATGTCTGCATTTTTAATTTGTTAAATACAAACACAATGATAGCAGAAGTGCTGCCACATGTCTAACCAGAATGCGAGGACCAACGTGTTTATTTGGTAGTTCAATGAAAGGCTTCAGTTAAGAGGGAGGAAAAGCATTTGCGTTCACGTTTGCAGTTTTCTCTTGTTACACAATATTTTACATTTTAAAAAACAAACAACCCTCACATGAGATGACAGTGCTAGCAGTGGCCCACAGCTCATTTAAGTTTGAGACGCCTTCCCTCTTGGTGACAGTGGGAAGGAAAAACTCCCTTTTAACAGGAAGAAACCTCCAGCAGAGTCAGGCTCAGGGAGGGGTGACCATCTCCCACGATCAGTTGGGGGTGAGGTGAGGAAGACAGAACAAAGACACACTGTGGAAGAGAGCCGGAAGTGAATAATAACTATCGAGAACACAGGGACAACCCACACAGAGAGACTGTGATTGGCTGTGAGTGGACAGTGCTCCCTAATGTGCAGCCTGGAGGAGCCCGTCTCTGCCTACCACCCACTTTTATTCCGTCACAATGAAACGAGTATCCTTTTAATCACGTTAAAAGGAGAAATAAATAAGAAGATGGCATTAAAACAAGGAGAGAGAAACAGTTATGTAAGAAAAAAAATGAATCTAGTGAATTTAAAAAGAAAGCAGTGCTGTTCTGATTCTCAGTATGAGATAGACACAAAGCTTTAAATGACTGAAAACAAATTTCAGCTGACTGAAACTTAACAAAAAGGAAAAATCAGACTTTAAAATACTCACTGAATGGCACCATATCAATGAATTTCCTTCTCAGGAAATATTTTTAGACTGACTGTGAGTCAGTGACCTTACATGTATTTTCATTTTCCTGAATATATTATGACTTATCTGCCACCCCAGAAGCTAGACTAAAATGCAAACAAGTGGAACATAGTAAGTATAATGCCTCTGAATGTAGCAGATCATTCACCACACACCCCTGACAGCATCAAGCATCAGGTTTAGATCAGAAATGGCTGAATGCTGATTTAATTTCATCCCTCAGAGAACAGGAAACAGAAACAGAGCGAGAGTGTCAAGTGTGTGAGGATTAATTCCACCACTTACCCTCCTGAGGTGTGCTAATGGAAGAGCCATCAAGGGGAAAAGTGTGTGTCTTTGTCTGAGCCTGAGTGTATGAGGATGGATAATTTATTCAGGACAGAGCAAGTGTATGTTCATGTGACATAAAACCTGGCGTTTTCTACCAGATACATTTCTCTTTAAGAGCTAATTATGACTTTATGCTTTCCTTTCAACCCTGAGAGTTTCTGAATATGTTCGCCCTGGAAGGAGTGTTTGAATAGAGTTTAGTTACATGAAGCTGCTTGGCCAAAAGGTTATTACAAATTAAGTCAATAAATATGCAAAGGCAAAAACAGGTTGGCCAAGTTGGTCCTGCTCAGCAGAAAGACCAAAGGAATACACCACCTGAAATTAACACTAAGTAGAAATCTCTGAGTTGAAGATGAAAAGCTTTTTATGTTAACACACGTTACAAACTGGCCTTGCAAACAAAGCTCCTCACAATGACTCAAACCACTCTGAAATAAATCTGCTCAAGTAGGAGTGAAAAGGCAAGAAATCAATAACCTAGCCCTGAAATGTATAACAGAGGTTAAATTAGAAGGCCTGATTTCTCTGCAGGAGCTGACGAGTCTAGCTAACCACACACAAATGCACTGCACTTCACCTGTGCACTGACGTGAAAAGCAAAGAGAGTTGGCTGAGCAAGAGTGAATACATCAATTAGGCTCCATCCATTTAGTCCACCCACCACCAGCTGATCCTTGGTAAAAACAAACAAAAACACAAAAAAACACCTCCTGACAGCGATTCTGAGATCCCACTATACCCGAGTCCATGAGAGGAATCATGTGGTGAGCTGCTGGAACCACTATGGAGCTTGTGCAGCTTGCACATATTCACAGTGAGAACTTCACATCACTGGGAATTTGGACTACAAGATGCCCTTTTATTGTTTAGGGAGGGTTCAGATTGACTCTCTACCAATATTATGTATTATAGTTTGTAATACCACCAACTGCTGGTCAGATCTCAAAGTAGCTTGGCTGCTATGCTTGGTTTTAGCTACTGGATTGTATGTACGGAGGCTGCATGTTGGCCCTAACCTTTGATGCAACACATGTTGTGTACCAGCATACCTACTGTATGCCTCATACTATATAAAGACTGTGGATAAAAAATATTAAACCTCTGAAATATGTCGGCATCTGTCTGTTTTTGTATTTTGTCCTTTTTGTCTCCCCAGTCTGTCATGTCTCTCCGTATCCCTGATCCCAGTGTCACGTTCACGTTTCTTAGTCTGAGTCTCACTGTGTGTGTGTGTTACTTCCTGTTTTATTTTGTCCTTTGTGTGTGATGTTCAGCTTTGCTCCGCCTGTCTCATTAGCTGTGATTCAGTTCAGCTGTGTTCCTATGTGTATATATTGTCTGCATCTCCCTCTGTTCCTCATTGTGTTCTCCCTCATGATGCGTACCACCTCTTGCTTTGTATTTCTCATTGATTACTGTACTGTTGATTCTGACTGACCACTGTAACTCTCTCTATTTAGGCATGTGTCACTCAAGCCTGTCCCGCCCGCAACCAGAACGAGAGAGAGTATTACTCTGATACTTGCATCTCTACATTGGCTGACAGTTAAATATAGAATTGATTTTAAGGGTTTATTATTTGTTTTTAAACCTCTCCATGGTTTGGCTCCAGGTTACATTTCAGATCTCCTTAGCCTACACCTACCCACTCGAACTCTGCGCTCCTCCAGTCAGACGCTTTTATTATTTCCATACTCCCAGTTCAAATCTAGAGGTGACAGGCTTTCTCCATTGCCGCCTCGAGACTCTGGAACAGTCTTCCCTCTTCCTCCTTCTTCAAATCAAATCTGAAGACCTACCTATTTTCCAAGGCTTTCAGATCTCTCTGACACCTATTTTATTCTGTTTTATTATTCTGGTCTTTTATCTCATTGGACGATGTTTGCATGTGTATACTTATACATGTATTTTATGTTCATGTATGTGTGCTTGTGTGTGAATGTGTACACTTTTGTATATGTATGTGCATATTTGCATGTACACATATATTTTTACAAACATATATGGATGTCTCACAATCTTTTCTATAATGTTTTGATCTTATCTATTTTAATTATTTTTATTTGATTATATTATCCCTCTGTTCAGCACTTTGGCCGACACTTGATGTCCTTTAAATGTGCTATATAAATAAAGATCACTTGACTTGATGTTCTCTGCTTTTTGATAGCAATAAAGCTGTGATTTTGACTGTTTGCAGAGTCCTGCATTCTGCCTGCCACATGACATGCTTGTGTCACGACAGTATCATTAGCTAAAAAATGGAGAGAGGTGGAGGAATCTTTTCAGAACTGTTCCTTTAATGCAATGGCACACTATAAAAACACCTCTACACATACAAAAATATACTAGCATATTTAAAATGTCATAAGCCTAAAAAGTCTTCATGTAAGACCCTTTTTACCTTTAAGAAGCTGTTTTATACAGCATCACTCGTTTAAAAAATGCTCAATATCGTATGCTAACTTTACCCACTGACTTCACCAAGTACTTTATACTTAAACACCAAAAAATGTATAAAACAAACAGAAACAGAAAAATTCAGATGCAAAGATTTTATTATTTTTTTGAATCTATTTTTATTTGGGAGCACATGATCATTAATAGCTTAGTCACAAGTTCAGGTCAAAAGCATATCAGCCAGTAAATATGCACAAAACACACCAAATAGTGTCATGCTCAGGTGAGCACCTAATGCTGTGTGAAAAGTGCGTGAAACCATGAAAATATGATTAGAAACTATTGACTTATTGTTTCTCTCTCACAGTCTTTAAGGCAGATTTGAGACCTATGTACGAGTTTCAAATCACTGTAACAATACTCCACTTAAACCACACATACTCCAAGTGATTTTAATCATTTATAACCTATTGTTAGAAAAAGTCTCTTATGAAGTGAGACACAGTGAGACACAGTAGCGAGCTCCAACGCATTTATTTACTTGAAAGGAAGTAAAAGCATACACAGTGAACGTCTCTGCAAGTTCCATTTATACACTCCTTCCAACGTTATCATGGGAACATACGTGTGTGACGCTCTTACAGGGTTTAGAGTGCATCATTTTGTGATAGCTGTTGATGCACTTTTCACAAAAAAAGCGTGATATAGACAACACTTTATAATGAATCATAATCAAATACTTTATTGACTTAAAGAAATTATGTGGTTACAGATTCTCTAACGGTATAATCTTATTATTTTCACTGTGGAGGATGTGCAAAAGGGTGTGACTACTGCACTGTGTACTGTGCATTACACTGAGGAGTCGTACAGACAAATATCCACAGGCAGGAATGATTTCCTGTGTCATCCAGTGGTGCATTTGTGTAATCTCAGTCTCTCACTGAATGTGCTGGCATGTCACGGAGTGGGTGGAAGGTACTGTCCAACGTTGTCCTTATCTTGGACAACATCCACCTCTCCAACACCACCCCAGCTCCATCCCCCACAATATTACTGGCCTTGCAGAACCAGTTTCTTGATCCGCACTTGATCTTGGCATTTATCACCCCTTAACTTGCAACATCAGAGGATGGCACTGACCACAGCAGACTCGTAGAAAATCATGAGCACTTTCTCACAGATGTTAAAAGACCTCAGCTTCTCTGACCCTTCCTATGCCCTATGTGTACTCTAGGGTATTTACAGTCCTCCACAATGTCCAAGGGGAGAGGTCCCTTGTCCCTTGTGGCGCCCCTGTCTTGCTGATCACCTTGTCAGACCTTGTGGTCTTCCTGTCAGGTAATCAACAATTTTGTTGTATATGTACAGTCAAGGACGAGCCTTTCTAGGATCTTCATGACGTGCGAAGTCAGTGCCACTGATCTGTAATCCTGGGGGTCACTGGGACATGTAGTGTGCCAGCAGCATCCCCACATGACATATAACAGCACTGCTCCTTAAAATACTTGAATCACTATAAGTTTAGGATTTAATCACATCCTTAAAATGACACGCTCACCATTACATAAATCACATAGTTGGAGTTGGGGAATGGCTGCAATCGCAGTATTGTGAGATGGTGAACGATGTACCTTTATGATCAATGATCTTCTTTAATAAACTGTTCACCATCACCTCACCTTATCTAATGATATGCACTGATGAGATAAACTACATACTGACTTGAGGTGAGGGTTTACTTGATTTTGTGCCATATAAATAAAATAAACAGAATAAATTATATATAAATTATGAGCCTCGCCTCTGTCAGTGCGCCCCAGGGTGGCTGTGGCTACATGCAGCTTGCCATCACCAGTGTGTGAATGTGTGTGTGAATTGGTGGATGACTGAATGTGTAAAGCGCTTTGGGGTCCTTAGGGAGTAGTAAAGCGCTATACAAATACAGGCCATTTACCATTTACCATGTTCTGCAGTGGGCATTTGTAACTTCATTAAATGTATTTATCATGATTTATTAGCAATAAAAAACATGATGTTGTGCTGTCAAAACAGCAGAGAGTCCAATAAAAATGATTCAACAGAGACAGGAGGAAGCATCTAAGAGTTTTATTGCCAGTCGATTAAAGAGAATTTAAGAAGTGTATCCGTTCTACATATCCAGTGAGTGTTTATGGCAACAACGTGATACAGTGTTTGTGTGTCATTGTGAATTCTGTTTCTTCCACTGTTCTGGTGTGAGGGTCTTCTGTTCAAAAGCATGGATCTCTTTCAGCTCCTCGGCTAGACAAGTATTCACCATCCTGCCAACACACAGTACACACAGCACAGTGACATGACGAGCTTTAAGGCTGCAGAAACGGCTAGAAAGGAGTTTCACTGAAACCCGCACAGACGTATAATCTGAGCAAAAGTCCTGCGTTACACTTCATTTCTTTATATTTTGCTAGGAAAATAGAAAATATTTGCTGTGGTTTATGGAAATCTGCAGACATATGTTGCACAATTCTAACCAGCTTGAAAGGCAACGCTGAACACTCTGAGGCTGCTTCAGGTCATTTTCAGGAATAGTTGCCCTTCATGAAGGAAATTCAAAGTTCTTCTTCGGAGGTTTCTGCCTTTGTTCTGTTCTGTGTCTGGATAATCCCACACAGCTTCAATAATGTCGAGCTCTGGGGAGGCTAGTCCATGACTGACAGTGCTCCACTGTGTGTTCTTCTATCCAGGTATGATTTAACTGCACTGGTGGGATCATTGCCATGCTCCACACCACTGGCTAGAGCCTCCACTGTGTTTTAAAGATGACTCTACACACTCACAATGTTGAACCTCTCTCTCCCCACCTCCTCTGTACATACCGATGATGATTTGGAGCAAAAATATACAATTTTGTTTCTCTTTTTGTTTCATTTCCTGTTAAAATTGCTAATTTTTTAAAGGACTCAAGCCATACAAAGTCTTGCACTAATAGCCATTAAGGAATCACTTGGTATTTGCAAAAATACTTGTTTTTTTATTGTTTACATTTTTCATATATTCAATTAAAGTAATTGGAACAAAATATATGTTTTTGCAGTACGCTACTATTAAAGTGTCTAAAGACACAATATAAAATTCTTTGCCTAGTTTTCTGTTACATGTAGCCATAACATAGGTTCATCCCTTGAGCCTTTTTTACTTCTTAACCCAAGAAGGTTAAGGTTACAGAGAAACAAATAAACCATCCACAGCTTTGTTTTGTCATCAGCACCTCATGCGTACACACTGGCACATGTGTTATTACCTGTGTCTCTGCAGCAGTGGTTTGTTCTCAAACTGGGGCGAAACCACCAGCACTTTGAAGCTGGCAGCACATCTGTTGGCTGATGTATCCTCCACCTCCTGGTTAAGCACAAGATCAAGTATGTGAGTACATTTACTTAAGACAAATAATCTAAATACTTCTATAAAAATACATTTCAAGGTCATTATTACTCATCCTTTATTATAAAAAGGTAGATTTGCAGTAGTTGTGTGAAGTGAAACTATTGAGTATCAAGCTGCAACTAACATTTTCATAACCAAATGATGTGCTCATATTATTTGCTGCATTAATCAATTCATTGTTTGCATTGTTTAAAAACAGTGAGATAGCATCACCATTAGCCAGAAGCCAAACTGACACCTTACTGTACTTCTGTACTTCCTCTGAAATATACTGGTTTATGTGCCATTAGAAAAAGAACTCATGTAAAGTATGAAAAGTACACTGATGTAAGCGTACCTTCTTTCATTCCAGCAATGCACATTATTACAACATAGTGTCAATAATTACAGCTCTGATTTTTTCATGGTAGTTTCATTTTAACAGAGGCAAAAATACATTACATAAAAGTTATAAATTGATTTGTGTGTCATGTGTAAAACATGAGTGAGCGGTGGTGAAACCCTTGTTGCCTAAAAAAAAAGCTTGTAGTTGGTCACCAGGCTTGCACACATCTCATGAGACATTCTGACCCAGTCTTCACAGAAACTCTCAGCTGTTTAGGTTTGTTGGCTGCTGTTTCAGCTCCATCCACAAATTTTCTATTGGAGTCCTGGAGACTGGCTATGCCACTCTATGACCTTAATGTTCTTCTTATTTAGCCACTCCTTTGTTGCCTTGGCGGTATGGTTTGGGTTAGTGTTGTGATGGAAGACCCATCTTCAATGTTTTATGATACATGGTCCTGCCCAGAGGTGGAAAGTAATGAAGTACAAATGCATAGGTTAAAAGTATATTTAAGTACAGTACCAATGTGTACTTCAGTATTTATTTTTCTGACAACTGTACTTTTACTCCCTACATTTTTAAACAAATATCTGTACTTTCTCTACACATTTTCAAAACAGACCAGTTATTTCAGGTTCGACAGGATCATCTCTTATACTCGGGATTTTAAGTGGGCTGGAAAGTGTGCAGGTGTTTGTATGTTGAAGCCTTAACACAAAACACCTTCAAAGTATAGTGTTTCACCCTCCATGCTTGGTGTTCTTTGGGTCATACTGAGCATTTCTCTTTCTCCAAACATGGTGAGTCGAGTCGAGGCCAAAAAGCTAAATTTTGGTTTCACCCTATTACTGCGCTTTCTCTGAATTATTTAGATGTTTCCTTCCTTCTTCAACCCAGATTTCAGTCTGTTACAGCGTAGTGTGTTTTCCAAGTGGTGTTCCAGGTGGCCTTGGTCCTACCTACCCTTGAAATCATCAACTCCTACTGTCTAGTTTTGGGCTGATTCAACCGTTATCATCCTCACCCATCATCTTTCATGTTGGTAAGATCTTGCATATGGCATACAACCTGGGATAATAGGGGGTCGTTTAATATTTCTTCCATTTCTGAATTATAACAGTTGTCACCTTCTCACCAGCTTTCTTTCTTTTGGTCTTGTAGCCCATTTCAGTCTTGTGCAAGTCTACAATCTTGTCCCTGATGTGCTTTGACAGCTCTTTTGTCTTGTATGTGATGGTGGAGAGGTTGGAATTGAAGAAACTGATTATGTAGATAGGTGTGCTTCTACCTCACATCCATGTCCAACTTAGAATTACAAATTAAACTAACAGACATGTCTTTGAAATGCGGGAGGAATCACACAGACACATGGGCATTATGCAAATAGCACACATAAAGGACCCAGCTGGGGTTCAAACCTTTTTCCTGTGAGGCAACAGACCTAACCCACTGTGCTACTGTGTTACTTCAAAGTTAAGGTTTTGTTGTTAATGACTGAAAGCACTTTGAATGTGTGCGCACACACACACTCACTCACTCACTCACTCACTCACTCACTCTCACTCTCTCTCTCTCTCTCTCTTAGGAACAGTCTTGAACCTACCACGTGCACTGCCGCCAGCTCTTTGATAAGTCTGTCCCGGATGTGATCAGCTGTTACTGACATGTCTACATGATATAAAAACGGAAACAAACCGATTGCAGGGTTAGTGGTTAGCCGGACCGGCAGCTGCTTTGTCACACTGGATCTGATGACTGATGTAAACTGCCACTTAAAATACGGGCGTTATATTCACTCGTGCAATCTCGGTATATTTAAAAGAAAAATACTCTTCGACTGTTAAATCGTTGAAGATGAGAGTATTACCAAAAGCTGTGATGCTGTCGCTCCTTAGTGACTCTGTGCGGACGTCCTACTGGCGTCAGTCTTCGGCGCTAAGATCACAACAGACCGAAAGAAACACCAATTGCATTGTGACAAATTACACAGTGCCCAATCATTTGAGAGCCGTACATACAGTAGGCGGGACCAATTATTTAAAATAGCAAATCATAACACTAGAGGTCTATGCAGAAAGCCAAACTAAAGTTTTGCAGTTTCGATTAATGAATCAGAAAAGACTGCACGTATCCGACATCTTTAGTCATAGATGTGTTAGTATAGCCTGACTGGTATAAGATGTTACGCTTTTGTTAGCTACTCTGCGTCGTTACGCTTTTTTGAATTTTGAATTTTATCAGGCAGATTTTTCGACTACTAATACAGAGGCTGTTTATGTCGGAGGTGGCTAACTGTGGATGAAAAACGTAAAGATTTTGTGCAAAAGTCACGTAAGTGTTGAACAATACTTGGAGTTATTTGGTGTGTATTATACCTGTATAATACTTTAGCATGTAGCCAATGTTAGCCACTGTGACCGATATCTGGTAAAGTCGTGATTCAGTCTTGGGCTTATGAGAGTAGTCTGCTTATGCTGTTACTATGGTAGTGGAGGTGGAAAGTTTCTTCGGGGTGTATATGCTGTACTGCATCAATCCAAAATTTAAAGGCCGTATCTACATCGGCTTCACTGTGAACCCAGAGCGAAGGATAGGACAGCACAATGCTGGGAGGCACAGAGGAGGGGCCAAGAGGACCAGCGGGAGAGGACCGTGGTAGGGCCTCGCAACTTTATACTGTACGGTATACCGCACCTTGGACATTAGTTACTATTTACTGTGTCCGTCTGTCTACAGGGAGATGGTCCTCATTATCCACGGCTTCCCATCTGATATTGCTGCTCTCAGGGTAAGTATCAAGACACTGTCCAATCTATAAGTGATGGAAATGAATCAAAAACTCTCAGAGCGCCATTGTGACTATAATAAAGTGTCACCCAAGCCCATAGCAATAAGAGCACAGTTTCATGCGTCCACAGTTTTCAGAGTTTGGACGACCACATGTAAAGAAACAATCTTGTACAGTTTGTCAGTTGGAATTTCATGCAAATGTTAGTATATAATAAATGTGATGATTAATTTTCTTTGCTTTGCTTTAAATCATTGGATTTCAGCAGAAATCTGCCAATCTGGGCTTTAGGTGATGAAATTTCCATTTGTCATTTTTTTCACCTAATGATAGTGAGTGGGTGGGTGGGGGGAGGGTATGTTTACTGAGTGATAAAAATAAATAGAGGCCCATTTTTCAGCACAGAAATTGAGCATGATTTTCAACCATTCATCTCAGACAATGATCCTTAAAGCTAACAGAAAGAAAAACATGAAACATGACCATGACTGCATGTGCACGCTAGACAGGTCAGATTCATGATCAAACATTAACAGCTGAAGTTTAGTTGAATGTTTCCAGAGTTCAGTTTAAATGAACTCTGGAATCTGAACTCTAGTCTTGTTTGATTTATTGTGGTCAGAAGACTGTCGCAGTGGAGACAAAATCATCCGTGGCTAGTCTTAGCACCAAAATAACCACAGAGTAGAAGAGATAGTGACCATAGTGTTTGTGTTCTGAGACACTATGTTTTTTATGTCACAGCCTAATTGCATTTCCAATAAATCTGAAACACACACACAACAGACAACATCTCTCCTCTTCTCAGGTGTAGTTCTGATGCCTTGAAAGGCCCTGAAATGTTTAAAGACTACTTTGAACATTATATTTTATTAATGGAATTGCAGATTCCCGTCCCTACCTGAGAATGGTTCTACCAGAGGTTTCTTCCTGTTAAAAGGGAGTTTTTCCTTCCCACTGTTGCAAAGTGCTTGCTCATAGGGGTCTTCTCATTGTTGGGTTTTAGTGTTTACTTGGTGGGGAGTCTTTACCGTACAGTATAAAGCACCTTGTGGCACTGTCGTCTGTATAAATAGAATTGAACCAGACTGAAAACAGACAAGGTTTTAGGCACCAAGTGAAATGAGGAAAATACTTCACACAAATCAGATTAATATTTTGCAAGCTCCATCCAAGCTGGACACTGTCCTGAGTGGCTGTGTGACTGTCATGTTTCTGTGTGCCAGTTTGAGTGGGCGTGGCAGCACCCTCATTCCTCCAGGAGGCTTGTGCATGTATCTCGGCGCTCCAGAAAAGAATCGAGCCTGGAATTCCACTGGCGAGTCGTCTCCAACATGCTGAGGGTGGCGCCATGGAACAGACTGCCGCTAACAGCGCGCTGGCTCAAACAGGAGTACAGGATGGACTTTGAGCCTGGCCTGCAGCCTCCCCTCCATATCCCCATCGCTTTTGGCACCGTAAGAGCCAAAAAGACACCCTCGCTACAATGTCAGGACGAGGAAGAGGAGGAGGCGTCCATGTGTTTTCTCTGTGAGAAGCACATCAAGGTAGAGTCATCTAACAGATCAGTATCAGTGCTTTTACACATTTCTGTTCAGTTTAAACAGCAGGATGTCTTTAATGGTCAGCAGGATTAACTCATCAAAATACTCAATGGCTCAGATATCGTTTGGTTGTTTAGATACTTGTTTTTCAAATCATATCCATCTGAGTACATTGTTGATATATATTTTTTAATCTAGGAACATTTTAAACTACTTCAATGACCTTTCTTCAAATAAACAGGCAGTGGAGAGAATGTGTGGAGCTTCCTGCTCTGCAGCAAAGCTCCTGACCTGTTCCTCTGTTTTATTTTACTTTAGTCTCAGCCAAGCCGATTTGCTCAGGAACAAATAAAATACTGAAATGAACATTAAGTTATCTAAGTGAATTTTATTCAACTCAACTTTAACTTCCACTGAGTATCCAAACGACGCAGGGTTGAAAATAATGTGCAAAGTCGGGCTCCCGACGCAGGGGAAACAACTTCTGTCGGGGATAACTACCTTGACACAAGACTGGCTCTAGTGAGCCTTGACATCCCAGTCGACTATCTACTGCTAGCTGGTGGGATGTCAGGCATTTCCGAAAATGTGGGAGCACTTTTACAAACAGGTGATGTCTTCATAAATCGAGGTCTCGCCTGAAAATATCTTGAAAGTTTATTTTGTGTCCCAGAACCAGTAATAGTTCAAACTTTACTTGAAATTTTAGCTGAATTTAATGTAATGTAATGTAAGCATTTCACTACATATCGTACTGTGTATGACTGTGTACGTGACAAATAAAATTTGAATTTGAAATTTGAATTTAATGTAAACAATGTAATGCTTTTGTGCTCTTTGAGGTGTCAGAGAAGCTGAGCTGTGTCCACCCTTCCTGTGGGATGAGAGGTCATGTAATCTGCCTTGCCAGATATTTCCTGAGGTCTGAGCCATCCCACCTTCTGCCAGTTGAGGGCGAGTGTCCTTCCTGCGACAGCTCGATGCTGTGGGGAAGTCTCATCCGACATAAACACGGCTGCTTCGGAGACCTGGAGGAGGTCACGCTGTCTGCAGCCCAAGTTAGTTACAGCATCTCATGCTCAGTATGTTTAGATAGAATACATTCAGCTCTCTGTTCATTACTCACTTTTATTATTTGCATGTCTCCTGTTGGTTCTTTTCTAAAGCCTCTCACAAAAAGCTTTGCTCACATTGATTATGCCGGAGGCGGTTACTGGAGTCTCACTGTATTTCTGTTTTTTATTTTATTTTTTTCATGTGCAAAATTAAGACAAAATGCCAAAGCAGTGTGTGAAAACCAAGTACACCCTATGATTCAGTAGCTTGTAGAACAACGTCTACCAGCCACAACTCGGAGTAATCATTTTCTTATGACGTTATCAGTCTCTCCCATGGCAGTGGAAGAATTTTGGCCTCTGGTGTGTTTGATTCTTGGGGTCACTGTGCTGACTAGGGTTGTTCTGATTTCACAACTTGGACACTCTCATTCCTTACACTTTAATGACACATACATATAGGGCCTTTTGAGGTGGGCACACTGAACAGGGTCCTCACCTCTGGTGCCAGTGCTGGTGCTGGTTGGCGCCCCCACCCACTGGCTGGTGCATTGGTGTTTCTCGGTGTCTGCGGCTGGGTGCTCGGTTGGGTTGTGGCTCACTCTCAAAGGCTGCTTTGCATGACCTGGCCCTCCTGGCTCTGATGGGCCCCTGCTTGGGTGGTGGGCGTGGTGCTCTTGGGTCTCAGGTCCTGGGCCTGGAGCTCAGTCTGCTTTGGCACAGCTGGCTGCCGGCAGCACCTGCGGGCTCATTTCTGTGGCCCTGGGCCTTCTGCACTGTGGCTGCTGGCTGCTTACCTCTGCTCTTCTCCAGGTAGGGGCTGCCATTGTCCTTGAAGTGGTCTGGGGGGGCCTCTGGATGTCTGTTGCCCCGGTCACCTCCTTGCCTGCTTCATATCCTGTATTAGTAGTACTGTGTGCTGTTCAGTCAAATTTATAATTTATTCCATTTTTATTATTTATCTTTAATTGCCAGGATTAGCTCTCCACTCTCTGGCCCCTCCGTTCTGTTCAGTTCAGCTACAGTCTCCCCTCTGCTCTGCACAGCCAGCAAACTGCCTGCTTATCCATGTGTCCGTAATCTGCTCTGCAATAATTATTCGTCTTTTATCTAATTGCAGTTCGCTGGCTGCAATGTTAATGATAACAGATGGCTAATGTGGCTATCGGGTAATTGCTAATGCTAAACACCTAATGTTATTGTGTGTGCCAGCCAGGCTAACGTTTATGATAACTGTTTAATATTTCAGTGTTGCTGAAATGAGAGTTTTACTGAGCTCTGAAATTCCTCTGAAAGTGTTGCTCAGTGTAATGCATGTTAACTACTTCAGCTGTCAGTGGGGGGAGGAGCTGTGAGCCTAAAGTTGCCTGTCAGCTGGAGGCAAAGATGATTGACACTGTTGCACACGAGTATCTTAATTCAATGTTAATTTTAGATTCGATTAATATCGGAATAAAGTTGTTGTTGTTTTTTTGTTGTTTTGTTGGCACGAGGCTGATGCTGTATGGTATTCTGAGTGGTAATCTATATAACAATTTTCTACTCTGACCTGCAAACTGCCAAAACCTCTGTTTTCATAGAAGTGCTCAGACTTGATGATCAGTTAATTATGTGCATTTGAGCTTAGCAGTACTGGCTTCTACTTGCCTATTTACCTATGTACTTCGTTTTTCACACTTTGTTTCTGCATTTTATCATTTGAATCAGATGATCTTTCTGATTCAATCTCTAATTGATAAAGACTGTATGCATTCTAATTTACGTAACTGAACATATAGGTACAGTTGGGCCTTAAAATGTCACATCCCTTTCAGAAATCTTGTGTGTGTACACCACACCAGTAGATCTGGAATAAAATGAAGAGTAAATATAGAAGATTTAAGGTGCTTAATTACTTTGCTAATTTGTACTGATCTTCCGCAGAGTCACTGGGCAGACAAACTGCAGATATGAAGAAGGGGAAGCTGTAAAAAAATGTGTTTACTTCTCACTGGACATCACATCACTGTCAGAAGAACTGGAGCATTGCGTGGAAAGGACCGTGCTTCCAACATGATCTGCAGTTTGTGGCGACTGTGTCAGTGGACTGGCATTAATATGGTGCTTTTCTAGCCTTACTGACTACTCTGAGCACTAGAAGCCACGTTTCACCATAAGTTATACAGCAAATTCTCATTCACAATCTATTTGAACCTCTAACTCATGCAATCATAGGGCAAGAGGCAGGATACACTCTTTTTTTGTTGTCATTATTAGTGTTGAATTAGGTGCGAGTGATGTAGTGTTAGTGCTGTCTTCTCTTCGTTCCAGTCTGCTGGAGTCTGTTTGGGAGGAAAACCACACAGGGAGAATATGCAGAGTACACACATGTATTAATTAATAGTTACGTGGTAATTCTAAGTGTGGATATGGGCGTGTGAATGGTTGAATCTCTGTGTTAGCCCTGTGATGACAACATATCCATGATGTTCCTGCCTTTCCCTTACCCAGTGATAGCAGGAACTCCAGCCTAACTTTTGTCTTGTTTCTGTCACTTTCTCTTAATTATTTAAAAAGCAGAATAAAATCTTCAGTTTTTATACATGACTGATAACTAATTCTTCCATTCTGTATGTATTATTGTAATATTATGCCTTATAATATAAAGCGCCTTGAGGCGACTGTTGTTGTGATTTGGCGCTGTATAAATAAAACTGAATTGAATAACTGTTTTGGGGGTATAATCTTGGTTATGGTTCCCTGAGCTATAAGTCTGGCCCATATTTTTTCTGTACACTACCACAGAGGATTTTAAATCAGCCGTGATGTGACTGAAGTGCGAACTATTTGTATACGTATGAATATGTATATGTACACTACAGGTGAAAACGTTTAGACCACTCCAATTTTTCCAGTTATTTATTGCAAGGTCTGTCCTACAGAGAAATTGCAAAGAAAGTCAAGGTGTCAGTGAGTACAGTTTCCTTCACCATGAAAAGGCTCAGTAACAAACTCTGACAGGAAGAGGTCTGACAAACCCAAAGACACAACTGAATCAGAGGACAAGTTTCTGAGAGTTAACAGCTTGCGTAATAGGCGGCTCACAGGACATCAAGCACAAATTAATAGTCGTATTAACCAAGTCTCAGTTTCTTGCTTCTTCTTTTCCTGGTCAACCTCCATGAACTGATTTGGCTAATGTGCCTTGTTCCTTGGCCTGGAAGTCCCCCTGTTTTCTGTTTGATGTGTGTGTATGTTTGTGTGTGTATATATATATATATATATATATATATATGTGTGTGTATATATATATATGTGTGTATATATATGTGTATATATATAATGGAGGGTAAAGTGCCACTTTGATATTACGCATGATTGTTATTCTCAAAATACTAATTTGGTTTTAACTCAAGACTGTACTGGAGCATTTTTGTGGCTGTACGTGAGTCTTTTGCGCCTGTCCCATCTTCACTCCTGGGCGGGAGGGGCTTGTACGGTGATCACTGGCTGAAAGGCACAGAAAATAAGGTTGAATATCATTACCTCTATGAGCCCTGTCTAAAGTTAGTAACAATGATTGTGTGGCCTATTCTTAATGGGATAACAAAAAAATATTAATTTACTGTGGAGGGCCTCAAGTGCCATGGTTAAATAATTATAATTGAAAATAAATCATTAATTAGATATATAAATAATTAATCAATCATATCATGTCAATTAATTTCATGTAAAAGATTTAATAATTTTTTATTTAGTTGTTTTCAATTGTAATTAATTAATTACACAATTCAATGGCTTATTTAATTAAGTCATATTGGCACTCCTGACCCTTCTGCTGTGTTCATGAATTAATTTTATCGTTCAACCTCACCCATCAAAGTCATGGCAAGATAATCGATTGCCATGAAGTGGATTTGGGGCAGGTATGCCAGAATGCATTGAAAACCACAAATGGCACAAGTGTAAGTAAAGTTTTGAAATACCTTGTTTGTGTATTTTGAAAGATTGTTAGCACAAATCTAACAGTTAATGGTTAACAAAGTTAACTGGCAGCAGGAACAACTGTCTTTGAAAACGTCAGAGCACTTTTGCAAAGAGGCTCTATCTCGACAAACTGACCAAATATTTGAAGATTGTGCCACTACATTCTCAGCGAAAAACTGTAGTTGGAGACACACAAACAGGGTATTTCAAAACTGTAAGTATAGTTTGGCTCCACACATGTCCAAATGCCTGTGTGTAGGCATTAATGAATATGACAATGTGACAGTGCACTGCGATTGCGATCATGAGCATCTACTCACTAGTTTAGCCGGTGGTCCACAACAGTTGACCACCTTACAGCAATAGGCAGCCAAAGTAACAGAGATGGCAAACAGAGTCGCCTGGATGAGCATACCTCCAGCACAAAAGTGGGCATTGATTTTCTGTAAATAGAACACAATACACACACATGACATATGGACATCTTTCATGTCATTCTTCAGCTCAACTTCCTTCATTAAATTGTGCATTTAGCATACTGTGAAGTGCCGTCACATTACTATTCCACCTATTTCAATTCATTTTCATTTATATTGTTTACATTTATTATAATTGTAGTTTTTCCATATTTATATAAATAAATAAAACTATATTGAATTATATAGCACCATATCACAAGCCCGCTGCCCCAAGGTGCTTTATATTGTGAGATAGCCTCTGTCAGTGCGCCCCAGGGTGGCTGTGGCTACAATGTAGCTTGGCATCACCAGTGTGTGAATGTGTGTGTATGAATGTGCGTGTGTGTGTGTGAATGGGTGGATGACTGGATATGTAAAGCACTTTGGGGTCCTTAGGGACTAGTAAAGCGCTATACAAATACAGGCCATTTACCATTTTTACCATAGAGACCTTACAATAATACAGAGAAAATACTGGTGGCTGCCAGTTATCTCAGTAGATGCACCAAGCCATCTTTTTGAAAAATCCTACACTCGCATTCACGGGATTTTCAGAACTTCTGAAAATCTGTGATCATGATCACTTTGGGATCAAAGTTGTCCGAGATTCGTAGTAGACGCACCCATAGTGTTAATTTTAAACTTCTGCTCTGTCTCATTCTCGAGTTATTGCATGCCCACACTTGGTTGTCCATGCCATTTATGTCATCTGGCTTGATTGACAGATAAATCTGGGCATTATCTGCAGTGAAAATGTAAGCGATACCCAGAACAATATTGCCTAAAGGGAAGCATGTATAATGTAAACAGAACTGATCCTAGTACAGAACCCTGTGGAACTCCATAATTAACCTTAGTGTGTGAAGAGGACTCTCCATTTACACTAACAAATTAGAGTATATTTGATAGATATGATTTAAATCACTGCAATGCAGTACCTCTAATTCCTATGTACTGCTCTAATCTCTGTAATTAAATATTATGGTCGACAGTATTGAACGCTGCACTGAGGTCTAGCAGGACAAGCACAGACACGAGTCCACTGTCAGAGGCCATAAGAAGATCATTTGTAACCTTCACCAGCGTCTTTACTGATGAGTTCTCAAACCTGACTGGAACTCTTCAAATAAATCATTATGCTGCAGATGATCTGTTAGCTGTTTGAAAACTACTCTTTCAAGAATTTTCCCACATTAGAATAATGGAAGACAATAGATAGTTCTTAGTTTGACACTTCCCTTTCTTCCACTAATTTGAAAATAAAATGAATGTAGTTCAACTAAATATAATAACAATATTCTTATAAAGAAGGCATTTGTTACTCACCTCAATTTTATGGCAGATTTCACCGTAGTCCATCGTGTAAGAGTGCCAGCAGTAATAGGGTGTGCTATCCTTAATCAGAGTGCAGGCTAGATTGACGATGGAAGCGACACACGCCACAATCTGCATCACCAAGCAGGCCCTTAGCTGAGAAAAACAGCTGATACAATTATTTGCTTGGAGACATGGATACATTGTGTAAGAAGATATAAAAAAAACCACTTTAAATTTCAATCCTGATATAAAAAGTCAGTTTCACTCCTCCCACTTGTTTCCAGCTAGTTGCTAACAAGGTGACTGCTGGTGTCTGTCTGCTGTATTATGAGAAGTACTGCTTCTACATCCTGGCCATATGTGCTGTTGCATGTACTGGTCACTGCCAGTCCTGGCAGTAAAATGTCAGGGACAAGGTCACTTGACATGTGTAACAACCAGCTGCATTCAGCCTTACTCAGTGATTCTTAAAGGAAGTGAGACTGAGAGCTGTTCTGTTTCTGTGGCAGGGGACTTCAACAGTGGCATTAACTGATACGGTAAATATCTTCCCGTACTCTGTGGTTGCTGTTTTTAAGCTGTTATGTTGTATGTGCATGCTTGTGTGCACACTCACTGTCGGCAGATGAAGATTCTTTGCTGCTACAGCTAAGCTCCCAGCTATTATCACCTGTACAGAGAACAAAACCACACACAAGAAGGCTGACATTAGGCCCAAGTCTGGAATTAACCAACTAACAGAATTAACAGGTAGTGCAACTTTTCTATGAACTGGTAGTTCGATCCCTGGCTACTCCAGTCTGTGTTCCAAAGCATCCTTGGGCATGATACTATGTACAGGTTGCCCTCAGTGGATTCAGTGCAGTGTGATTGTTAGCTAGAAAGCGCTCAGGCATGAAAGGAAGTGCTTGTATGAATGGGAAATGTTGTATAAAATGCTTTAAGTGCTCCAGTAGAGTAGAATTTGCACTCAATATTTTCATTCAGCATACTTTCTTGTATTTAGCTATCTAGCTTGCTAGTAGTAGTTGGATGACTGCAATTAAACAGACTGGTGAAGGTAATTAAATAACTAATCTAATTTATAACACAGACAACTTGCCAACATGTTGCAGTCACTCTGAGTCTACACTGATGGGTACTACACTTATTTACTACATCCCTTTGAAACAGAGAACTCTATATTTTGAGTTATCTTCTTATATAAAAAGCAAGGTTGTTAAGTGCCGGTGTCATTTTGCAGATCAGTGATTGTCCTGCAGCAAAGATGTCACTATTTGAAAACATTTCATCTTTTATTCTAGCTGGACTTGGGATGCAAGTAGTTATGAAGAATGCAAGTTTTCTTGTCTTATATAGTTTCTCTGCTCATCTAATGCTGTGTGTGAAGTGTCTGCAAACTTACCAGGAGAGATGAGATGAAGAAAGGTATAACAGCGTACGTATTACCCCATTTACTCAGAAACACAATGGTGCTGAGCATCGTGAAAACACTGAGGCTGATCTGAGTGATCTGAAGTAAAGTCAGGAAAAGGTGTCAGAAAATAAACCTAGAACAGTTGAATTTAATGATCTGGACAGATGAATGAGTACTTTTGGCAATATAGTGTGTATATATAAACTAGTTGAAGTTGAAGACACACGCACGCACGCACGCACTCACACACACACACACACACACACACACACACACACACACACACACACACACACACACACACACACACACACACACACACACACACACACACACACACACACACACACACACACACACAATACCCCCAGAGCTTTGGGTTCAGCTTCCAGGTATTTCTCTTTCCTGTGGATGTGTTTCTGGAAGGTGAGTGTGACCAGAGGACTTTGAGCTGGGCTGATGGCTTCTTCCACAGCTGGTACTTCTTCTGAAAGCAGCAGTGAAAAGATCTCTGTTACTGCTGCACAGTTTTGACTCAGCTCAGTATCCAAACTGTGCTGCTAAACTTCACTGCAAATCATAGCGGTATTCTTGTAAGTTTGGGTTTATATTAACATTATAACTGTGTTTACTCAGAGTCCAGAATCTCTGAGGGTGACAATAAAAGGCAGATTCCATCTTGGGGTTGTGCTGTACCGTAATAACAGTGCTGAGGGTATTTGTTGTTTCTCTGCTCACTAACAGCAGGCGTGTGTCGGCGCGCAGTCTATGTGCAGATTTAGCAGAAACAGCTGGATTGCAAACATGCCTCAGTATCAACACCGACATCTGGATTTTATCAGACGCACTGCTGCTCTCTCATTTCCCCTTAAACCAAAGCGGGGACATCGTAAATTTAGCACCGAGAAATAAGGTTGTTAAGTATTAAATAAAATCGCTCCTCTTGAGAATAAAGTCGAAATTCGCGATTAAAGCCAAAAATCTGCTTTGAGAAAAAAGTCGAAATGTGGAGATTACAGTTGTTTGGTTGTTTAGCTCATTGACATGATCAGCAGAAGGGTGCTGAAAAGATAGCGCGGAAAACTGCATCTGGTTAGAAGCAAAAATCCACAAAAACCTAGAAAAGCGGATTTGTACAAATGATGGTTACACCCGTGTTTGCACACGATGGGTGTTGTATCACAAGACGGCTGATCAGTTAGTTTCACGATGTTTTTTGTGTAGAGGCTACAGTTACAACAACTAAGCTACAAATGTCGATAATAATGTCAATAATATTTTTTCTAGTGTACCGCTTGTACACCATCGTTTAGATTTGAATTATTATATCGATATTTTACCTGCCATGATCACAAGATCCGCTGTAACTTCGTCCAGACAGCTCGCCAGTTTCCCTCGTTTATATGCTGACCTCGGGATTTTGTAGGGAAGTTCGACCCACCCAATCCTCTATCGGGGTGTAGTGGCAAAAAGGGATTTCCTGTTTTTAAACTGTTGTAATTTTTTTTTTATGTGAAATATATGTCAAATGTATCCATCGTGAATGATATCAAGTCACCTTGAGCCACAAACAACATTCCTGTTACAAGTTAGAAGCCGCAGTCAGTTTTTTGGGGGTTTTTTTTGGCAGAGTTTAAATATCCTCTATGAATACGGTAAAAAAAATAAAAAAAATCTTGTTGACATTAAAAAATGTCATTTTTTAAGGACAGCAGACATTACAACAAATATGACAATAATTCTGTAAACATATTTTAAATTGCTAAAAAGTACTCGATTGCTTATAATGTAGGTATAATAACACAGAGTCATGAAGATACTTGAAAAAGAGGTAATTTTCACATTTTACACAGTATAGAATAGAATAAACCTTTATTTTCCCACGGATGAGAAATTTGGGTGTTACACAGCTCTTATAGCAAGGAGAATATAGAATATAAAAGGGAGACACAAAGTGTTCCTATATACATAAGCAACTGAAGTTCGTATATACATGTAACAATGTACAGAAATATGTATGGAAAAATTGCACAGAGCTATGTATAAAATGTACAGTGAGCAAACAAGCTGATAAGATGACCATATAACCTCTTTGTAAACCCTGTTCACTTTAGTCTATTTACCAATATAAGTAAAGACATTACATATAATAAAAACACATGTAAACACTGGAAATCACTTTTTGGCAGACAATCGGTTTTTGGCACGAGCTGCTGTATCCTCTTGGGGGCGGACCATGACGATGTCCTCCGAGTACAAGTGCAGTTTTCCCACAGTGTTTTGATCATGACACGTATTTAGCGCTGCTATGTTTGCTTTTTTTTTTTTTAGTTATACCTGACTACCTGACCGAAAATAATACAAAGACAACATAAGAAAGCTAAAGTTTGTCATTCTCGCTTATTATGATCTCAGCTACTCTGTTTTTGGTTTTCCGATGCTCTTTCTCTCTGCTGTTTCCAACACTAATCTCTAAGCTGTTGTTTTTTTTTTTTTGTCTTTTTGTTGTTGTTTTTTTTTTTTGGGGGGGGGGGGGGGCTTTTGTAGATATGATTTTTCTACAAAGAGTATTAGGAAAATATTTTTTTGAGGGGAAAAAGAAGTATGTGGAGAATGCAGTTCTTCCACGACTGCCACGGCTCCTATGCCCTCTACAGTTTTGTGATACCATCAGCACAGACACATATTTAGAAATAATATAATCATTTTTATTGGAAAAGGGCGTAAAAACAAGGTACAAAGTGCTCACATGCTGTGCACAACAGTAAAGTCTAACTTTTCTGCTGATGTCTTCATTTCACAGCCTCTGCCTGCCCTGACAGTAAGAGTGGAGCTGCCAGTCACTGACACAGTTATAACATCACAACATCCCTTTTTTATTACATCAACAAAAGCACACGAATAATCATTTAAAGTATTACTGAAGAGTTGGTTCACACGAATACATTTGACACCAGGAGAGAAACTCCTTTGTTGGTACAGTATGGTGTTACGGTGGCACGCAGAAGGTTTTGGTTGCATTTGTTCAATTCTTGAGACATCTCTCTGAGCTTTTTACTTCCCCGCTTCAAACCTACAGAGAAATTTAGCTTGTGCATTTCAAAAGTTAAATGTAATAGCACTGACATTCCTATTGCTTTCTTCCTTTTTAAAAAACTTCAAACATACATAGATTGAGTGGGTTCAGATGTCCTCTCACTTCTCTGTGTTACAGGAATTTTAAACAAAACAATCTGCTGTTCAACATTTATACGCTCTAAAATTTAAATGGAGTGTCATTTACATATTTCTCTACTCTTACTGGCCACTTCAGAATAAGCTGCAATAAACCATACATTTGTTCTTTATCTGACATCCAAATTAGAAACACAAATGAACCCAAAATGCAAATGAACAGCTTACTTTAAGTTACTGTTGTTTAAACTGCATAGTTCCCTACTGCCAATTAGTATTTCCCTTGTGTCATTGTTGTTTATTCGGCATAAACACCAAATAAAACGTGCATGAGCCATTAAAAATCTTATCAGGATTAGACTAAAGTCATTAATGACCAACATGGAGGCTCCATTCCACTACAGTTTGACAAAGGCAAAGAAAGTAGGCTGAGACAATGATCAGTGCAATAACTGATGATCCCTTCAGCTGATGATAGCTAATGATCCAAACACAGTATACCATCACCTCCCTTTTTATGAAAAAAAATTAAGAGCATACGAGATGCGATTAAAAAAAACAAACATTTAATACAACATCCTGTAACAGTTAAAAAAAAAAAATCAGTAATGCTTTTAAAAATAGGCTGCTTCTAATTTTAAAAGAAAAGATGATTAAAAATGACTTTTACCTCACAACTCTTGAGTTAAGTGATAGCAACAGTTGGATTATGACTCATAACGGGGGGCCGCTGTTGTCAATAATGAACAATACAACTCTGTGATCCAAACACTGCTTATGTACCATAGTGACACAAATAAACATCCTAGCAACTGGCATTAAATGACAAAGTAAGCGCTCGACTTGTCATACTGGCGTTTCAAAACCTGACTGTATGGAGTGTAGAGTGTGTGGCTGTGACAATAAAATGAAAACCAGTATGCTTTTGTTATTCAAACTGATCTACATTTAACTCGTTTAAAACAAAATTTAAAAAACTTTATATTCTCAAATTGTACAATCAAGCTGTTTAAAGTAGTACATACCTCTGAATGAAAACTGTAACTAACCATCAACCAGTTAAATTAGGAGACAAAGACAGAAATGACAGGTTTCAGTAATCATCCACTTAAGAAGGTCTTAGTGACTGCTTATCCCTTTCTGGCCAATCCCCCTCACAGGGATTGGTAGCCATCGGTCCTCCTCTTGCGGCTCACCAGATAGGCCACTACCACCACCACGATGAGCACCAGCAGTGCCACTCCCACTCCAATGGCAATCTTGTAACTACGCTGGTCCGCAGGACAGTAGTCACCTGGAAAACACACACACACACACACACACACACACACACACACTCCCATTTAAACAACATATCACTTTTTTAAGTGACCAGTTTTCTAAGAACTGATAAAATGTCAAATGTCACTTTTGGAAGATTGTGGATGTGTGTAACAGAGTTCAGACAAACTGTCTGTTCAGGCTAAATTTTATTCTTCAATCCAACAAATGACAAAGATAATGGAGCATGAATGCGTTCCATGAAACGTAACTATTCTATGAAATCTGCTTAGGACTGTAGTTAAACCTGTTCTTCCTGAGCTGCATTCCAGAGCAGTCGACTGTCAAGCTGTCACGCAGCTGCTTTAGTTTCCACTGTTGGAAACTCTAATGATGAAAAGCCACTCACGAGGAAGTATCCGATTTTTTAAATTTCAACCGCGTGTGTTGTGCATTACATGTTTTTAAGGACTATTACTGATGCAGCAATGAATAATCACTGCTTCCTTGCTTTGGCTTCAGGACCTTGGTTTTTAACTTTATACACATTTTTGTATGCTGATCATATTACATCATTTGCTAAAATATTGTTTGGAGAATATTATTCAAATAGGATGTGTAAAATTTAAATCCCCATGAAAGATAAAGTGTTTTAAGTCTGAAAGTTACGCATTGCTGTAAGAAATAAAGTCATTCCAAACCTGAGAATAAGAGACTACAACTTTTTGACTTGGAATGGAAAACATTTAGACTAGAGTACTTCCAAACCTAGCTCGATGGACATTTCCTGCTTCCATTATTGTAAATGTACTGGTTCTTATATAGCGCTTTTCTACTCTATCAGAGAACTTTATACAACTTGCTTCATTCACACTAGCACTTTCTATGCTTTTTATACATAAGTGCTTACTATCTAACATACACACATTCCAATGTATAGAAAGCAACTTGGGGTTAGCATCTTGCCCAAGGATGCAGACTGGAGCAGCCAGGGATCAAACCACCAACCTCCTGTTTAGTAGCTAAGCAGCTGTACCTCCTGCGCTACAGCCATCCCAATACTGGCTCTAACAATGTTTTTAAGACTGAGGATGGTTTAATGATTAGTTGTTCTTCACAGGGACACTTACGATCGCCAAAGTTGTTCTTGGTCAGATTGAAGGCTTGCGTTCTGTCAGAATTTACATCCAGGGACAGGTCGTTGCCCATGTAAATAGAATCAGCGCTGCAGGAGTAGGAGTGTCCAATCTGTGCAGGGAACAGATGGACTGACTTGTTGTTGGCATTGTAAGTTGTACCTGCAAGTGTGAAATAGAAAGACAATTTTTACAGACCGATAATCAAGTATCGCGACAATCGAGTTAAACAATATTACACTGAAAGTAGTAGCATGACATGCTTAACAGTAACTCCACAGGTCTTGTCTGTATATTGTTGAGCAGGCACACAAACAAGGAAACAGCAGCTTGTGTTTTTTCTGTGTTTACCATCCATGTGCAACACTTACCTGTAGCTAAAGTATCAGGGGACATCCAGTGAGTCCAAACTCTCATCAGTGAAAATGTTACGAAATAAACATTGACTTACCGTTTGTGGTTAAAGGGTAGTTCAAGCTGAAAGACACGGCATCAACGTAGACGGTGTTATTAGGAACACTCTGAGGAATTATAACAAACAGGGAACCTTTTACAATGTAACACTGTGTCCAAATGTGACATTTTGGTTTTCGTTTTACTGAATCCACTGAACATTTTTCTGGGTCAGAGAGTTTCTGTGCTCATTTACAACAGATAAACAGGTTTCAGCACGTACACATGCTGCTAGCATTTGAATTTGAAGTGTGAAACAGGAAACAGCTCATCCGACCAGTTTGACAACGTATTACTGTTTTCCTCTTAACCCCGGACACATGCTTGAGACCAGCCTACATAACAAAGCAATCTACTATTCCTGGCTGTCGTGTCTGAGCTTTTCTATTTAAAATCTGGTTAGCCAGGATAACCACTACAATCTAATATTTAATATGATAGCACTATATTAAAGTATATTATATTACTACCGCAGTAGATACTCCATTACAGAACAGACTACAGAATTAAAAAAAAAAAACCCTCACTTTAAAAAAAAGAAAGAAAATGAAAGTAACCCAGAGTCCCAGAAGCTTTGGTCAGCTTTGACTCTGAAAACTGAAAGCTGATTTTCAGCAGTGTGTCTTTCTTTATTGTGATATTATTGAGACCAGTTCACAAGTGGGGCTTTTATTAAAAGCTGTTGGATCTTTTTATGCTTACAGTAAAGTTGCCACCAGGAGCAGCATGCACTTCTACTAAGCTAACATTTATATTGGAGGCAAACTAATTACAAATGTTTCCTTCTATCTTTATTTTTTTCTGGCTATGAATCCATATTGCATCTTTGAAAATGATAACTGATGCACGCTCAATCCTCCAACAAAGGAAATCCCAGACAGTTCATTCTTTCGTGTGCCCACACTGTATGGGAGTTGTGGAAGCACAATCAAAGAGACAGGGGAAGTCACTTGGATGAGTGCGAAATATCTTGAAACATTTCTCTCGCTGGAAACACAATGTTCAAGTGAACAGAACCAACTCTCTGGGATAATAAATTCAAATCGATTAATTTTTGTGCATAATAAATATGACATAAGGACAACCAGGCTGCAGTTGGTGGTATAATTACACCTCAGCTGTATATTTTATTTGACATAAACACTTTAAGTGTTCAGATAGACTATCACTTACAAAACCACAGAATGAATCACATGGATGCAGTAGGGCGAAGCCGCCTGATGTAGTTTCCCTATGGGCTACTTCTCTTTTAACACTTCTGCAATTTATTTCGCTTGACTAGTATTTCCAGCTTACATAGATTTACTCGTCAAGGAAACTGTTAACACTCTGAAGTGCTAACCCTAATCCTACATCTTGGAAAAATGTGGAACAGACTTTTTTTTGGAAATGTGATTGTTTGACGTTAGAGTGATTATTTACTTTGTTTCCTGAAACTTAGAGCTCAGTTTAATAAAAACAGAAATTACACATTCTGATTGCCCATGGTTGAGACCAATAAGGTGTCTATCTGTTTATCTTATCCTAAGATTGCAAAGTTAGGGTTGTCATGACTTGGACGTCAGAGGTTGAATTGACGTTCTTGTCATAAATGTGCAGGATAGGGTAACTGTGGTAATTTCAGGTTAAGATGAATGATTGGCTGACCTCAGCACCTCTTTAACCACCTCATTTTGATCTTATAATGCTGTATATGTCACAGGCTTTGGGAAAAGAGTTCACCAAGTACCTTGGTGAAGCTGAAGTTAATGAAGCCCTCTTTAAAGGAAATCTTAAGGTTGGCGCTGTTTTCATTGCAACTTCCACTAGTACTGGTTAGATGTGGCTGAACAATGAAGATTGCCTGGGAATAAACAGAGAAGAACAAATGGTAAATGGCCTGTATTTATATAGCGCTTTACTAGTCCCTAAGGACCCCAAAGCGCTTTACACAACCAGTCATCCACCCATTCACACACACATTCACACACAAGACAATTCGTTTAAGATAACAAGGCAGCAGCAGACTTTCTTTAAAGAAACTCTAGTTCATGGGTCATGTAAGTTACCCGATTGTCTTGTTACACAAACACTGGCAATATTTAACCATTTACAGTAACAAAATGAGGAAATTAAACTTGCATGATAGCAAATTCTCTCTTCCTGAAGACTGCTGACAACTGAATCACTGAAAGCTGAGTCACATCCTCGTGCTGGACTCATTAGGATGTATTGCTAATAGAATATCTATATGCTATGTTAAGACTAATTTACATGCCACAAAACAAAAAAACAAACCAAAAGAAAACAAAAAAGCTAGACAGTTGATATTAAGAAACCTACATTTGTTGATACTTTTCGGATCTGCAGCGCCATCTGAGCCCTCAGGCAGGTCTCACTTTTATTTTTTGTGATATTGTAGTATCCTACGGTCAAGCCAGCGGAGGGTCTAGGTGTGGGCGTTGGTGAAGCCGTGGTAGTGGTGTTTGGAGGCTTGGTGGTGGTGGTTGGAGCCTTGGTGGTGGTGGTGGTGGTTGGAGCCTTGGTGGTGGTTGGAGCCTTGGTGGTGGTGGTTGGATGCTTGGTGGTGGTGGTTGGATGCTTGGTGGTGGTTGGAGCCTTGGTGGTGGTGGTTGGATGCTTGGTGGTGGTGGTTGGATGCTTGGTGGTGGTGGTTGGATGCTTGGTGGTGGGTTTTGGATGCTTGGTGGTGGGTTTTGGACTGTCAAATTGACTTGCAGGGGCGACAGTTGCTGAAGGTTTGGATTTGTTTGTGTCTCCAGCCAATGACAGCGCTTGTGGGACAAAGAAACAAAGAATCCTTTTCAGCATTCATACTAATTCCAGACTAAATGAACTCTTACTTTACTGTTGCTGTATTAGCTGACTTTTAGTTACTTTGGGCTTCGCTAAGAAAACACAAACTTTCTTATTGCTTACATTTTTGCTTAAATAAGTTATTTATTCACACGGTAGTTTTATCATTACATTTAATGATATTAAATGAAATGAAGGTCCAATGTGCTTTCATTACCAGCTGCTCAAACTACTGTTTGATGGGATCAAACAGTAGTTTGAGTAGAGTACAGCGGGATTACTCAAAGCTTCTATGATGGAAATGTGTGTGTATGTCTTTTCCCTTTCTGCTCTCTATTATTAGTCTGTATATCACTTTGGTCAACCTGAGTTGTTTTTAAATGTGCTTATAAATAAATTGACAAGATATCAGTATAAACAGTCTCTGCACATTAAACAAAATAATTTCATTACAAATCAAGCAATCGATTTTCTTGACTGATCAATTAATCAATAAAATACGAATAGTGAAGTTATAAACTTTAAGGTAGGTTTAAGGTTTGTATTCGGTTGCGGAAATCATGTTCTAAAAACAACAGCTGTCATCTGTCAGCAGACATGTGACTCGGTCTTGCAACAATATCGAAAGACAAATTTCTGTCTCGCCCACAATCTAGGAAGTCCCTGTGAAGTAGAGTTTCACATACATTGTATTTCATGACAAACTCCGTGGGTAAGCACACACAGACAAAGCCCCATTTTGAGCCTTTTTGTTTATATATTATATAACACAGTATCTTTGTAGACTCTAAACACTTACTGTGGCACTTGAGCACAAAAATAACAGCGAGATCTGACGTGAGTTACGCCTTTCTTTTTCATATATGGATCTCGTTTATTTTAATATTAGTATTGTTTAGGGGTCTTACCTGAAAGCGCACAGCACGCGATAAAGACAAAAACAGCAGTCCTCAGCATGATGGCAAGTGCAGAGCAGTGGGGAACCAGGAGCTTTGGAGCAATGCTGTCGCGCCTCCACCTATAAATACCTCACTTTTCAAGCAGCAGGAAGTCCATGCTTAAAAAAATAAAAGCATCCGTATCCGCAGTCAGCGCTGAAAATGTACTATTATGAGTAACAGCTTCTCATTCAGTAATTTTTTTTTCCCGAAATAGGGCAAGCTGCCCTTGCAGTACTATAGTGCAAACCCCAACAATTAGACAGTCCTTGAGCGACGGTGGTGAGGAAGGACTTTCTTCTTATTTTTTTTTTTTTAGGACGAGACCACCAACAGAACCAGCCTCGTAAACAACGTGAAATTAAGGAATTACAAAATCCATTCTAGTAGTATACAAATAATAATAGTTTTTTCTACAGGCACTTTACTTTAAAGTTACGTTTAAAATGTGCAAAGTATCACTATGCTTCCCACTTCAAATTGATGTTTTGATAAATTATTAAATAGTATTCCGTTCTATATAATGAAATGTGTTTTGTTTAAAATGTAAGTTTTAGAGTGTGATCATGCGTGGAATTAATATTGTAGATGAATTTAAGTTTAAGAAGAGGTAGACAGAGAAATTAGTTAATTTTTTTTGGCCTCTCCTGAAGGCCAAGAACAAATTTAATTTCCCAAGTGGACCGTTACGGCTTTTAGCTATACTGGTCCACTTGATAGTTATAGTCTACTGGATTTTTATTAGGATTTTTTTTTTATTGTCGGTTATTACAGTCAGAACTGACAGAAATTTTGTGAAGAGAGAGAGAGAGAGAGAAAGCGAGAAGACACTGAAAATCTGCTTCATCGCCTGCTAACACCCCCCCCCCCCCCCCAAAAAAAAAAACAAAAAAACACATTAGGGAAACCACAGCAACAACCACCATATGCAAAAGTAACAGTAACTCATGAATATAAAATTTTTATGAGCAACACACAGTATTAATAATGATATGTTTAGAGGCAGCAGCCAACCAATATAGCTGCATTTTACCACAGCCAGGAACGGGGATTTGACTTGTTCTGCAAGGAAACGTGAAGTATGAATTTTATTTTGAAAGCATCAACAGACAGAATAATTACGAAGATTTAAAACTTCAGAAATGAGCAACAGCAAGGAAACGAAACCAACAAGACTGCTAGCAGGAGGGAACCCACAGTCTCAGCGCTAACAGAAAGGTCGATGAGTAAAACAAAACTCCAGATTTCTGTCTGACACTCACAAACACTCTCTTAAACGGCTGCTAGCAGTTCGCTTTGATCTGATCGGAGCGTCATTATCAGTAGTTACAATTGGCACGTTAGTAGGAGGGTAATGCTGCAAGTCAACATGCAGGTTGTAGGCTAGTACAATTATTATTACTGCTAGTAGAAACTAATACTATAAACAGCATAACTGCAAGTATTTTAGCCTTAGTAATAGCAGTAGCTATAGCGATAGGACTTTATATTAGTGGTAAAAAAAAAAAAGTGTTGTTATGATACTGACGGATTATTAATACAAAGCAGTAAGAATTAAGGTTGCCATAATTAAGCTAACATAACTTAAATCTAATGACAGTGCAGTAGTTATGAGCAGTGATGGTACAGAAGGTTCTAGTATTAACTATATAATCAAAGTTCAATACACACTCCAGGTCAAAAACAGAGAGAACAAACACAAATAATGACATGCTACGGCACATATACTTAACACAAACATGGCTTTAAAAGAATATAAGTATAAATACTGTGTCCTACAGAGTGAAAGGTGCACTTAGTGTAAATATAAATGGTTAACTTTCTGACTGTTAGCATAAATAGACAGAACATGTCATGTGACACGAAAACAGGAAATAAGGTGGTTCCCAGAAACACACAAGCAGGTGACACTGCCAGTCATCCTCGTGACGCTTCAGGATTGCATTGAATGCACCCAAACATGTTAGTTTTTCTTTTTACATTTACAATCAGTGAAGTTACAGGTAACTGCACAAAAACCTCACTGAGGTTAAGATAGTGAAATAACTCAAGTATAAGCTGGCATGGCTTAACTATAAGTTCTGCATGTTCTGTGCATCATCAAACATACATTTTCTAGACAATAAAAATCCAACAAAAAATCAAACAAACCAGCTGCATTGTAGGAAGTAGAGGCGTGTTAATCCCCAAGGCAGGACACACACGCATGAATGTCAGACTGCAATACTCTTGCTAGTGCAGAAGATTAGGGAAAAGTCATTGAAATGATAAAAGTAGGAACATTTGCATACTGATAGATTTTTCTTTTCTCTTTAATTTAAAAACTGGACAAACATAATCTGCCCAAAACTGTGCCTGCCGTGTTGTTATTAAAAATGACTGCCATACAAAATAAAAGATTATATTTGCAATATTTTGAAAGACACAGACATTCAAGTAACCGTTGACAAAACGTATATGTGTTCACCAGTGCCACCTTATGATGAGTTGGTGCTCCTCCCTCAGCAGAGAAGGCTGCAATTAACAAGGGGTACCCTGTTGTGTTTTCTGATTTTTAAAGAAATCCTGATTTTCTCCAGATTTAATTCATGTATGTTAGTAATCACAGCTACTACATCATTGGTACCTTTTTAACGGATCAAGACTTTCTTGTGGCCATTTTTTAAACAATAGATGTGAGATAGGCCTCATGTTAGTTTCTTTATGACCCGCAGTTGTTTGCACTTTTAGACCTGTGGTGAGCGTACAATGTTCACTACAAAGATAGCCTCGATGGGTGATGGCCAGACGGTTTTAAAGACAACTGTTTTCAACGCTCAGTGTTTCATATACAACCCTTATTATTGCAGGGTCTTTACCCAAAAGCCTCTGTTGTGGTGTTTTGATGCTATATTAATAAAACTGAATAAACAAAAATTGAAATTGAACCCAATTGCAAAAAACTTGGGATGCTGTGAAAATTGTGAATTCAATTTAATTTTATTTATATAAAACAAAAGTTGCTTAAATGCACTTTATATTTTAAGATAAAGGCCCTAAAATAATGCAGTGAAAACCCAACAATTAGATGACCCTTGGTGACAATGGGAAGAAAAATCTCCCTTTTAACAGGAAGTAACCGCAGCAGAACCAGGCTGAGAGACAATTCAAAATATTAACTCCTTTTGAATTTGAGCAACACGTCTAAAAAAACAGGAGGAACATTTTAACTAGATTCACTGGCAACAGGTAGTAATATGATGAGATGCCAAATAACATGTTAGAGAAGAAAACCCTTTAAACAAAAACATACTTCACATTTTTAGTACATCTGGGTATTTAACTTTAAAACAGTACCACAGTACCTAACGATGGAATATAAACTCCTTCCTCTTTGAGGCTAACAAAATCTTTTATCAGTTATTCTAATGCAGCACTCTTCCCCCTTTTTGTTATATCATCAGCCTTGAAGAGAATGGCATGATAGATTTCCACAATATATTTTAGTAATCTTTTTTTTTAAGACTTTTAATGGTTTTAGTCTTGGCAATTTATCAGAACAGATTTTCTATTTTATGAGCTGGTTAGAACGCTTCCTGAAGATCCAAGGACACAATTTAAAGATTTGTCTTGATGCATGCTCAATCATCCACGTAAGGAAATCCCAAAAAGGTGATTCTGTTTATCTGGAAAAAGTGTTTTCAGTGGGAGAAACATTTTATAACTCATTCAGTCTCAGCTGACTGCAGGTTTCCCCAACTTTATAAAGAGTATATTTGCATAATGACTGAAACTACAAGCACTAGCAAAGCAAAAGGCTGTGAGGGCAGTTTCTTGATCATTAATATGTAAATTGTCATGATCAGTGGTGAAACACTAATCACCAATGATCATTGATTGACCATTGATCGGTGGCCATGAGTCCCATTCACAGAGAGTTGGGGAATGGCTGCAATCACAGCATTATAAGATGGTAAGATGATAACCCTTAGGCCCCCTCCTTGATTCAGAGATGGTCTTTCCCTTTTCACGTAAATGTAAAAGTTTTTGTCAGGGTGAGATGAAGTAGGACCCAAAATTGCACATGCAGAGGGAAAAGGAGGTTTAACTAAAGGCGAGCGCTTTAATGAGCTGAGAAGTAAACTTGACATAAGAAGAAATACAAAACAAAACAGGAAACTAAATAAAAGCTGATTATAGCAACTCAGGTATGGATGCAGAGACAGACAGAGCTTGACATAGACAGACATGATTGGGGATGCTGGGAAGGAGGAGCGGGATTTTGAATTCAATTCTGAATTTCACAGAGAGCCAATGAAGCCAATACAGGAGAAATCTGCTCTCTTTTCTCGTCCCTGTCAGTACATTTTGGATTAACTGAAGGCTTTTCAGGGAGTTTTTAGGACTTTCTGATAATAATGAATTACAGTAGTCCAGCCTGGAAGGAATAAATGCATGAACTTGTTTTTCAGCGTCACTCTGAGACAGGATATTTGTATGCTGCGCTACATATTTGTTTAATATGTGCATTGAAGGACATGCCCTGGTCAAAAATGACTCGAAGATTCCTCACAGCACTACTGGAGGCCAAGGTAATGCCATCCGGAGGAAGTATCTGGTTAGATACCATATTTCTAAGAATTTTAGCAACAAGTAGTTTTATTTGAATTTAGAAGCAGAAAGTTAGCGGCCATCCAGGTCTTTATGTCTCTAAGACATTCCTGCAGTTTAACTAATTGCTGTGTTATCTGGCTTCACGGATAGATAGTGTGTCACCTGCATAGCAGTAAAAATGTATGCTATGCCTTCTGATGATACTGCTTAAGGGAAGCATGTAAAATGTAAACAGAACTGATTCATCTGAACCCTGTGAAACACCATAATTGACCTTAGTGTGTGAAGAGGACTCTCCATTTACATGAACAAATTGGAGTCTATTAGATAGATATGATACATGATGGTTTAACTACTGCTAGACTGAAAGCCTGTGGTGCATAGCCGATTAATTGAGATAGGTTGGTCATATTTAAGATTGACACATTAATTAATGGTACGACTTTTTTGAGGTGTTCTTGTAGAAATGGGGTCAAAAAAATGGTTTGGATGAAGTAGAAAGATCACTTGGAGAAAAAGACTATGGGAAGTCCTCTCAAACATACATTATTTTGTGGCTTTATGGCAAACATTCCAACTCAAAATGTAATCTAATATTTTGAGATTTTTCACATTTGAATGAACTAAAAGCCATGGTAATGAAAATAAAACAAAATAGCCTTGAAACCTATATTTAAAATAAGAAAATTAACCTTTTTAAATTATGAAAAAAAAGCTTTCATGATATTGTTTTTTTAACACTAGTGTATTTGAAATTCCGTCAAAACACACTTGTCTGTATTAGCGTCACATTGGGACACAGATGGTGAACTAAACCTTTAACTGAAACATTAGGTCAAATTTGGGCTCTGCCTGAACTACTGCTTTTCCCGGGAAAATATTATGATAATGAGGTCACTCTAAACCAATCCCAATACTGCAACCCCAAACGGACACGCCTTCAGCGGCGATAAACGAGAGAAGCGTTACAAAACCATAAAGGGAAAATACTCCCGCATGCGCAGTGGCTTTAGTGTTGTTTGAAGTGAACTGCCTTAGAAGCTGTAAAGTCGCCAAGCATTTGGTTTTAGCAATATATTTCCCTGTTTTTTTCACAGCACTTTTTGCCTCTATGCATCTTAGAGACGATGTTAGGCCACCATTTCCCAAATGCCGACAAGTCGCAACAACTGGTCAACTATGTGGAGGATTATCTGGAATGTGTGGAGTCGCTGCCCCTGGACATACAAAGAAATGTTTCTCTGCTTCGAGAAATTGATGCAAAGTATCAAGGTACTGTGCTTTCCTGTTTCCTTGTCCCACGCGCGAATCGCTTTGTAAGGCTTTAAGGGCAGTGTCGCGTGCTGTGCTGAAATGGTGGAGAACGCACGAGCCCCGGGTTCCCATTATGCAGAAAGCTTCATGTCCGTGATCGTTCTTACTTCCCGGAACTGAGATGTGGATACTCGTACTGACGCGCAAAGTGTTTTAAAAAATGAGGTGGACATCCGTCAGCTAGCATAGCTCTGACATACTCCCTCTGCACCAAACTGCAGGGCAGAATGATTACACTTGATATCGGAAAACATGTACAGTATGACGTGATACACGAGCATTGTTTTAATAAAAGGAGTGTGGTGTCCCGCGGCAAAATCGGCCTAACATATTCCAAAAACTAGGACCTTATCTGTATAAAATCAACTTTTGAACAAGAGCAGTGTGTGTCCCCGCACGGTGTTTTCGCTGAGTACTCTTTGCGTGTGGAAACTACGCCTAAACTTGAGGATTTCTCCGCTTTTAACGAAGTCTGTTTGTGTCACTAGATGCTGAAGTGAAATCTTAGAATAAAGACGTGCAGGAGATCAATAAGTGCGGTCATCTGTTTGTGAAGCCTGTTTGACGGCCGAGGTTAACGTCGCAAGCAGCTTGCATCGCTTTAATAGATATGAGCTGATCAGGTTCTCCCCAACAAAGAGTCGCTTTAGCTCATTTTCGCCTTGTCAGTGAGGTGTGTTTGGTTATGAAGTCCTTGATGGAGGCCTGGAGCAGGCGTTAACAAAAGCCTTCGGTACCGGAAAGCCTTTGCTTTGTTGCCTCGTGTTGACACAGAATAAGCAGCAAGTCCCTGACACTTCGGGCTGAGCGCGAATGATTATTTCATTTTTATATTCAGCAATATTCAGTGTTTATGGGCTGCTAATGCACATTCTCCGCGCGCCGCTCCGCTCTATTAAGTGTGAACTGCAGAGCTGCAGGACAGCTGCTACTCGAGCTATCCCTCTCGCAGCAACTGACTGTCGTCATTTCCTGTACGCGGGACCACACTAGGATTCAGCCCTCGCCCATGCTCCTGCTGTTTAGGTCCAACTCCAGTTTCACTTTAAGTAAAGAAGAGCCTGGTGCTGGAAGGTGATTTTGCAGTAATTTTACGCTGGGTGTCCCTAAAGTGCGGTCTGCGTATAAAGCCAGCTAGCTGGCAGTTAGTCACCTGTGTGCATTTCCAAAACCCCGATGTCCTGGTAACCTATTTGTAGGTTTCCCATCCCTATGTGTCAGTTACCAACATCACGTGCTTCTGCTGTATTGCCAAACAGGTAATATTAGTTTACCTGGACGCCGTTCACTTGGTTGCCTGTCATTACTGAAGCTGGTCTAATGTCCCTGAGACAAGTCAAATGTTGTTGCTCGCTTTGCATACGTTCCTTAAAGTTGGAGCTGATATAGTTTAAACCACAAACCCACTTCAGCTACTTGGATTACTTTTGTCATGCAATGTTTAAGTGCCAGATGGAATTTTGTAAAACTAATTTGTTTTTTGGGTTACTCAAACAGTGACCACTGACATTATTTCAGTGTCATTGTCTAGTATACGTCCAATTCTTTGGATGCTGTGATATCGAGCCATGTTAGCTTTGATGTTGAGGGAGCCTTGTTGTTTTTGTCTTTGGGCAAGTGAATTCCCAATAATGAGGTACATTGACCACTAAAAACTCATAAATACATTGTCCATTGTTCAAAGAGCATTTGATCCACTTGACATTTAAAAACATATTTAACCACTACCATAACCCTTCCCGTTAGGGGTGGGCGATATAAACGATATAAATTTGGCCAACAATAGAGATCTTGAAGCTCTACCGCGATCGCGCATGATGATGATGTCATCAAGCTGTGCCTGTTTGAAAGCATCGACCAAATGCTTTCAACTGGTGATTAGGGTGGTTTGTCCCTAACCACCAGAATCCCTCACGTTAACTTTTATCGAGTGGAAAAAAAGTTGGCGTTCATCCTCCAGCTTCACTGTGCTAATGTTATGCTAACATAGCTGTGTCGCTAGCAATCACGTAGCACAACATTATATACCCTGTAGTCCAACTTCAGTAACCCTGCAAACGCCACTGCTGTTTAGTTTTCTGTCTCCATCCATCCATTCGCTTCCGCTTATCCTTTTCAGGGTCGCGGGGGCGCTGGAGCCTATCCCAGCTGTCATGGGGCGAAAGGCAGGGTACACCCTGGACAGGTCGCCAGTCTGTCGCAGGGCTAACACATAGGGACAGACAACCATTTGCACTCTCATTCACTTGCACATTCACACCTAGTGGCAATTTGGATTATCCAATTAACCTATCCCCACAAGCAATAGTTTTCTGTCTTCATTTATATTGGAAGTGGTAGCAGAGCTGTACGTTTGAATTAGTTTCAAAAATCTCAGTCAGAACATGGTATGTCATGTTTAGATGGAAACCAGCGAGCTATCTTCCTGTTAATTTCCAACTCCGTTAAATTTAATAAATTGTGCTTTCATGGATGTTAAACTAAATTGTTACACCTGGTAAAGCAGCAACGCTGATGATTTTATTAAAGATGAAGTGTTCGTTTGACTTTGGGACCTGAAGCGGAAAGAGTTTTGGACCCAGATTACTCCGTGAAGCTCCTCACTACGGCAGCCGTAATGCTCTGACAATCAATCAAGCAGTGCAGCTTACCAAAGTTGTGCTAAAACATTTTAACAGATTTCTGCACGCCAAAATCGATTCGAGGTCAGTAAGCATAACCAGAATTCATACATAAGGCACACTCTCGACTTTTGAGAAAATTAAAGGATTTTAAGTGTGCCTTATAGTGTGGAAAATATGTTATACAGAAGAAAAGAATATATCACGATATACAGGAAGTGCAGAATTATTAGGCAAGTTGTATTTTTGAGGAATAATGTTATTATTGAATAACAACCATGTTCTCAATGAACCCAAAAAACTCATTAATATCAAAGCTGAATGTTTTTGGAAGTAGTTTTTAGTTTGTTTTTAGTTTTAGCTATTTTAGGGGGATATCTGTGTGTGCAGGTGACAATTACTGTGCATAATTATTAGGCAACTTAACAAAAAACAAATATATACCCATTTCAATTATTTATTTTTACCAGTGAAAGCAATATAAATCTGTTCAGAGAGGTGTATTGTTTTCCCGCCTTGTAAATCTCACATTTGATGATGGACCACAGGTTCTCAATGGGGTTCAGATCAGGTGAACAAGGAGGCCATGTCATTAGTTTTTCTTCTTTTATACCCTTTCTTGCCAGTCACGCTGTGGAGTACTTGGACGCGTGTGATGGAGCATTGTCCTGCATGAAAATCATGTTTTTCTTGAAGGATGCAGACTTCTTCCTGTACCACTGCTTGAAGAAGGTGTCTTCCAGGAACTGGCAGTAGGACTGGGAGTTGAGCTTGACTCCATCCTCAACCCGAAAAGGCCCCACAAGCTCATCTTTGATGATACCAGCCCAAACCAGTACTCCACCTCCACCTTGTTGGCGTCTGAGTCGGACTGGAGCTCTCTGCCCTTTACCAATCCAGCCACGGGCCCATCCATCTGGCCCATCAAGACTCACTCTCATTTCATCAGTCCATAAAACCTTAGAAAAACCAGTCTTGAGATATTTCTTGGCCCAGTCTTGACGTTTCAGCTTGTGTGTCTTGTTCAGTGGTGGTCGTCTTTCAGCCTTTCTTACCTTGGCCATGTCTCTGAGTATTGCACACCTTGTGCTTTTGGGCACTCCAGTGGTGGCAAGTGGCATCTTGGCAGCTGCACGCTTGACTTTTCTCAGTTCATGGGCAGTTATTTTGCGCCTTGGTTTTTCCACACGCTTCTTGCGACTCTGTTGACTATTTTGAATGAAACGCTTGATTGTTCGCTGATCACGCTTCAGAAGCTTTGCAATTTTGAGACTGCTGCATCCCTCTGCAAGATATCTCACTATTTTTGACTTTTCTGAGCCTGTCAAGTCCTTCTTTTGACCCATTTTGCCAAAGGAAAGGACGTTGCCTAATAATGCACACCTGATATAGGGTGTTGATGTCATTAGACCACACCCCTTCTCATTACAGAGATGCGCATCACCTAATATGCTTGATTGGTAGTAGGCTTTCGAGCCTATACAGCTTGGAGTAAGACAACATGCATGAAGAGGATGATGTGGACAAAATACTCATTTGCCTAATAATTCTGCACTCCCTGTATATCGTTACCACACATGCTTCAAATTATAACGTGATATGGATTTTAGGCCATATCGCCCGACCCTATTTCCTGTCTATATTCAAAATACAGCTGCAATTAAGGAATTGAAACACGGAAAAAAAAAACCTATCCTTCCTGAGTCTTATTCTGCTGAAGATTGTGTTGTTTTTAAAGGGAGCTTTTCCTTCCCACTGTTGCCAAGTGCTTGCTCATAGGGGGATTCCTCTCTTATTGTTTGAGGTGATTGTTGTTGTGTAAATAAAACTGAATTAAAAGTTGTTTTATTAATATTTTTTACATTTAAAACACCCATTAATTATTATGTCCTGTACTTTACAGATGTGCTGAATGAAGTGGATGATGTGTTTGAGAAATACAAAGGTGAGCAAGATGGAGCTCAGAGAAAACGTCTGCAGATCCAGCTACAGAGAGCGCTCATCATTAGCCAGGAGCTTGGTGATGAGAAGATCCATGTAGTGACCCAGATGACAGAACTGGTAGAGAACCGTTCCCGCCAAATGGACTCTCACTCCCTGTCCCTCCAGGAGCCCAGTGAGGCAGAGCGGCTCACTACAGAGAGGCGTTCCAGCATCCAAGAGTCCCCAGCCCCCGAACGCACCTCAACCCGCCGCCCACGACGTCAACGCAACAGCGAGAGCCGTGACTCCAGCCACCAGTCTGCCAATGGCTCTCTGGATGACCCTGTGGAAGAGCTGTCCCTCCCTCCACCCCGAGAGAAGAAGTCCAAGTCTGCAAAGAAAAAGAAACGTAAGGCTAAACAAGAGCGAGATGCCTCACCGGTCGACTTTGCCATTGATCCTAATGAGCCCACCTACTGTCTCTGTGAACAAGTGTCCTACGGTGAAATGATCGGCTGTGACAATGATCAGTGCCCCATTGAGTGGTTCCACTTCTCTTGTGTGGGGCTTACCTACAAGCCCAAAGGAAAGTGGTACTGCCCTAAATGCAGAGGGGACAACGAAAAGACCATGGATAAAAGCCTAGATAAGAACAGAAAAGACCGCAGGTCCAGGTAGTGACCTGTATCTGGAAAGCAGCCTGGCATCAATCCTGTCAGTCATATTTACAAGCACTTGTGATGCTATAAGAGGACAATCGAACACCATTGGCAACCAAATTTAATATTAATCAAGGACAAATTGGGATTTAACTTGGGCTGACACTTGTGCTCCAAGTCTGTAGGGTCACCAGCTACTTCAACAATCATCAGCTTGAACCAGTTTTCTTTTCTTTTCATGTACAACAATAAGCAACTGCATTTTTAACTCCTTTTTAACTCTGGACAAGGTCCACGTGTACATGGCAATTTTCTTTATTGTACTCAGTGACTGAAATCAGTGTCTACAGGAATGGCTTCTAGAGTATAACCTACATGTGTTTATAAGAGACTGATATTTAATGTAGGAGATGGCTGTTGACAGGACACTGGATGTCATTTGTTTTCACCAATTCACTAATGTGTACATTCCTTTTATAATCATTAAAACAACGTATAGTAATTCATTTAACATACTCTTGTCGTTTGTGAACAAATCAACAAAAATCTGACCAGAGTTAGTTTTGATTTAATTTGTTTTGTGCTGCTCTCAGGGACCACTGAGACCACTGGCTTAAAATTTGGGACTCTTCCACATTTGGTCTTAGAACTGAAAAAACTTCAAGTCCTGTCTCTCTTCTTTCCAAGCTCCTTTGATATCTTTAATAGATATGCATCATAGCACCTTCCTTCAAAAAGGCTGAATTACCTGCTTTTGTTTGAGAAAGATGAGAAACCACATCACATTCTTCAAGGCACATATTCTACTCAGCATTGTCTTATATATATTTGTCAGTTTTTATTCAATGGGAGAGCCCTGATATAATTGACCTCAGACGAAGGTATTGGCGGACTTGCACCCATGAGTAATTCTTGATTCAAGATGACCATTTGCAGCTCCAAGAAATGGACACTGACTGCAGCACAAAACAGTGTTATCACAAGACAAGCCAATGAATAATGATGTTCTGAGACCAGCAGTAGATAAAATCGATTTTATTTCTATATAAAAACTTCTGGCTTTACAATTCAAAGGGCAGAGGAACATTTATCAAAATAGGAAAATATTGAGAAATGTAACACGCAGCTCTGCTTTTAACACATCACATGGTACCTCACAGTAACAGCAGCATAACGCTTCAGCTGAGAACCCCAACAGCTCAGTGCTGGGCAGCAGATCAGTTAAACTCCAGCACACTTCACCCTGACGGACCACAGAGCAGGAGACTCACTCTTCAACAAAAGCCTAATGTGCTCTCCGTCTCATGTACAGTTATGGCCAAAGGTTAATTTCATACACTTTGCTGTCTTTAAACATGTTTCTATGATATTTCATGAATTTCAAAAATGTTTTCAAATTAAAAAAAAAAAAAAAATTTGATTTTGCAGTGACGTGACTGCTAAAAGCTTTGGCCGTAGCTGTACTAGCAGTGAGGAAGGAAAAAAAAAAAAAAGATAGTAAACCACCACAAGCACAGCAAAGCCTTCAGGTCATTTTCAGCTTACAGTCAAGAGTCTAACTGGGATTGTGAGCAGATCCAGTTTTACACACTGTCCTCATTGTGGAAGCAGTCATGTTGAGTGGAGCATGTAGCTGGAGTATTACAGACACCATCGGCCTCACGTAGCTTGTCTGTGCAACCTAGTCTTCATCTTTCCCTCCAGTTTTACTGAGCTGCAGCAGGGATGCAAAATGAAACAGTAAGTCACTCTGTATGTTGACAATGTGCAAACAATGTTCATTTAACCATTGCCACTTACATGCTGGAGGGTGGTCAAGCAGCAGGGACCAAGGAAAGAGGACAAAGATTAAAAAAAAAGTTGTAACAACAGTGCTTAAAGGAACAAAGTGCACCATCTGGTGGTAAAACACTAAAAGACACCTACCTTAATTACATCAACCCAGTTCCAGCCTCTGGGCAGCTCACCTTTGTGATCTGAAAGCAGGAATTCGAATATTATGAAGCTAACCTATAAACCTCTTACTGCTGTCTAATGACAGTTATATTAATGAATAGCCTAGACCTATTGCAGCATAACTAGAGGAAAATTCAGGGCCATCTAATCCAATTGTAATTATTTTGTCAAAAATGGAAGGTTTTATGCTTAGTCTTAAAAGTCGAGAGGGTGTCTGTGTCCCGAATCCAACGTGCAAGCTGGTTGGACAGAACAGGGTCCTGAAGCTAAAAGCGCTACCTCCCATACTACTTTTAAATACTCTAGGAACCACTAGTCCTAGCAGTCTGAGAGTTAAGTGCTCTGTAGGCTCATTATTCAAGAGCTTGTATGTGATGAGAAGAATGTTTTTAATTCGATTCTGGATTTAACAGGAAGCCAGTGAAGAGAAGCCAATATTGTAATTCTATCCAGAGTAAGCATCTGGTTTGATAGTATACTTCTAAAATTGTTAGGGCCGAGAACAATAACCTCAATTTATCTGAATTTAGAAGCAGAAAGTTAGCGGCCATCCAGGTCTTTAAGTCATTCCTGCAGTTTAACTAATTGGTGTGTGTTATCTGGCTTCATGGACAGATAGAGCTGGGTGTCATCTGCACAGCAGTGAAAACATATGCTATGTCTTCTAATGATGCTGCCTAAGGGAAGCATGTATAATGTAAACAGAATTGGTCCTAGCACTGAACCCTGTGGAACATCATAATTGACCTCAGTGTGTGAAGAGGACTCTCCATTTACATGTACAAATTGGAGTCTATTAGATATGATTCAAACCACTGCAGTTAAATACTTCTAAAATATTATGGTCAACAGTATTGAATGCTGCAGTGAGGCTTTCAGGGTTTTACTGTCAGAGGCCATAAGTTCATTTGTAACCTTCACTAAAGCTGTTTCTGTGCTGTGATGAGCTCTGAAACCTGACTGAAACTCTTCAAATAAGCCATTCCTCTGCATCTGTTAGCTGTATGACAACTACTCTTTCAGGAACTTTTGAGATAAAGGAAGGTTGGACCACGTTTTTGTGGTCAGCACCCTCTCAGTCCATGGTGAATGGACTGTGCACAGTGATGCTGGTGTTTCAGCAGCTTCCAGGCAGGCTTGAGCCTTAGTACTTCCTGAGTTGTTCCAACTCATTTCCTCTCAGCTAAAGGGGATGGTTTGGGTTGTCTTCCATTTTTTGGCAAAAGCGTATAACATGTATTAATGAACAATGGTTTAAACTGATGATCCTGAAATCTGCACTTGTTTAGAAATGGCTCCAATAGGCCTTCTACAACTACAGTTTTCCTTCTTAGCTTTTGAATGAGTTCCTTGGACTTTCCCATTGTTCTGACTACTGGTGAGTCCAGTGAGTGCTGCCAAACATAGTCATTAATGATCGTTGACAAGAAGTTGAAGGCATTCACCTATTAAAACGTTTAAGTGAGTGCAAGTATATATTTGAGCCTGTATTCATACTTTAGAGGAAATCCAAAATGAATTAAAACTTGTGCTTTTTATTTTTTAGTCATTAACGATATATATTGAAAGAAATAATTATTTGATACCCTGCTGAATACAGTGGGGCAAAAAAGTATTTAGTCAGCCACCGATTGTGCAAGTTCCCCCACCTAAAATGATGACAGAGGTCAGTAATTTGCACCAGAGGTACACTTCAACTGTGAGAGACAGAATGTGAAAAAAAAAAAATCCATGAATCCACATGGTAGGATTTGTAAAGAATTTATTCGTAAATCAGGGTGGAAAATAAGTATGGTCAATAACAAAAATACAACTCAATACTTTGTAACATAACCTTTGTTGGCAATAACAGAGGTCAAACGTTTACTATAGGTCTTTACCAGGTTTGCACACACAGTAGCTGGTATTTTGGCCCATTCCTCCATGCAGATCTTCTCGAGAGCAGTGATGTTTTGGGGCTGTCGCCGAGCAACACGGACTCCCGCCACAGATTTTCTATGGGGTTGAGGTCTGGAGACTGGCTAGGCCACTCCAGGACTTTCAAATGCTTCTTACGGAGCCACTCCTTTGTTGCCCGGGGGGTGTGTTTTGGATCATTGTCATGTTGGAAGACCCAGCCTCGTTTCATCTTCAAAGTTCTCACTGATGGAAGGAGGTTTTGGCTCAAAATCTCACGATACATGGCCCCATTCATTCTGTCCTTAACACGGATCAGTCGTCCTGTCCCATTGGCAGAAAAACAGCCCCATAGCATGAAGTTTCCACCCCCATGCTTCACAGTAGGTATGGTGTTCTTGGGATGCAACTCAGTATTCTTCTTCTTCCAAACACGACGAGTTGAGTTTATACCAAGAAGTTCTACTTTGGTTTCATCTGACCACATGACATTCTCCCAATCCTCTGCTGTATCATCCATGTGCTCTCTGGCAAACTTCAGACGGGCCTGGACATGCACTGGCTTCAGCAGCGGAACACGTCTGGCACTGCGGGATTTGATTCCCTGCCGTTGTAGTGTGTTACTGATGGTGACCTTTGTTACTTTGGTCCCAGCTCTCTGCAGGTCATTCACCAGGTCCCCCCGTGTGGTTCTGGGATCTTTGCTCACCGTTCTCATGATCATTTTGACCCCACGGGATGAGATCTTGCGTGGAGCCCCAGATCGAGGGAGGTTATCAGTGGTCTTGTATGTCTTCCATTTTCTGATGATTGCTCCCACAGTTGATTTTTTCACACCAAGCTGCTTGCCTATTGTAGATTCACTCTTCCCAGTCTGGTGCAGGTCTACAATACTTTTCCTGGTGTCCTTCGAAAGCTCTTTGGTCTTGGCCATGGCGGAGTTTGGAGTCTGACTGTTTGAGGCTGTGGACAGGTGTCTTTTATACAGATGATGAGTTCAAACAGGTGCCATTCATACAGGTAACGAGTGGGGGACAGAAAAGCTTCTTACAGAAGACGTTACAGGTCTGTGAGAGCCAGAGATTTTCCTTGTTTGAGGTGACCAAATACTTATTTTCCACCCTAATTTACGAATAAATTCTTTACAAATCCTACCATGTGAATTCATGGATTTTTTTTTTCCACATTCTGTCTCTCACAGTTGAAGTGTACCTCTGGTGCAAATTACTGACCTCTGTCATCATTTTAAGTGGGGGAACTTGCACAATCGGTGGCTGACTAAATACTTTTTTGCCCCACTGTATGTATGTTTGATAACTGATGAAATGAACAGCCTCCAGTTTTTAAATGGCAGTTTAAATAGAACAGACAGAACATCAGATGTGGCAAACCTGGTGACCAACTACAAGAAACACCTTACCGCTGTGTTTCTCACCAAGTACTCACTCGGGGGATCATGTTTTGCTTGGGGATCAAATACTCATTTCACTCAATGGCACACAAATCAATGTATAATATTAATGAGGCGTGTTTATCTGGATTTTTGGGTGATATGCTGTTACTTGAAATTCAAACTATCATAAACATTTATAAACAGCTTTTCATTTAATTGTAACTGAGCAAACTCACAAATTCAGCAGGGGATTAAACCGTTACTTCCACTACTTAATACAGTATAGTCATTCCACCCAGAAAAAAGAACTGTTTAAACAAATCACACCCAAAATTACCACAGCATAAATACCCAAGTTAAGTGTGTGTAAACATCTGATCACAACTGTATATAAATACAATTATTACACTTGTAGATGCATTATGAAACACTAACCAACGAGGGACATCATGACAGCTACGTTCATCTTTATATGCAGTCTAACGATTTTCCATCAAAATGTTTCCAACAGCCTTGCTGGTGGTGCTTTTACTTTATTGTGTTAATCTCAGAGCCATAATTGACTTGACTCTTTTAGCCTTGGAAAAAGTACAAAATGAGTCATCAATAGGAATAGTTTGTGTCATAATAATCAGCCTCAATTTCAATCAGTTACTAGAGGAATATGGCAATGCAGATGGAATCTCAATAATTTAGATAATCTTCACCTGAAAAAAAAAAAAAGTTGCTCTATAAAAAAAAAAAAAAAAAAGTAAATAAAAAACACCTGCTGTAAAGCCAGGACATCTTACTGTTCATGATTGACTGAAGAAAATAAGAACAACCCTACGTTTCTCTTCAGCACTGTAGCCAGGCTGACAAAGAGTCAGAGATCCACTCAGCAATGAATTCCTTTAACCACAATTAGTAATGATCTCATAAATGTTTTCAAACAAAATTTTAACCATTAAAGAAAAAATAATACATAAACTTCTCAGAGAAAAGTATGTATGTACATTAAATACCATTGATATTTATTTAGACCTTTTCTCCAGTTTCTCCAGATCACTCAAAGAAATTCCAGAAGGTTAATTACCGAGTTCCACAGGCGTCTGTGCTAGGACCAACTCTGACCAATTCAGAGTCAGAGCACAAAAGTTTACCATTATCCCCAAATTAAAACCAGCTCTATTTTAAAGAGCTTTTAGAAGAATATGGCAGAATTTTTATAACGTATCCAACAATACGAGCTACTGGACACAGTTTCATGTACCTGTTTTGTTTATCATCCTTCTTTTCTGGGCTTTAGTCAGCTGCTCTTTCTTTTCCTTCTTCTTTGCTGCTGTGGCAGGTTCACTCACCTCACTGTTTGATGTCAGCGTCTGCACAACAACAACAACATTATCATTTTGGGTTTATTCCCCTCAAACTTTGATGACTCAAGCCAATCAGTCAAACACTAAATTCTGAGCAAAAGCGTGCATCTTCCTGATGCACGTGCAATCATCCAGGTAAGTAAATCTCCAAAAGTTGATTCTGTTCATCTGTTCGTAGCGTTTTGTGGGAGAAACGTTTCATCACTCATCCAAGTGACTTCTTCAGTCTCAGCTGACTGCAGCTTTCAATCTTATAAACAGGACATTTGCATAATGACTGAAACCAGCCCACTGAAGGAAGAATGGGCTGGGAGGTCAGTTCCTTAATCTTAATTATGCAGATACTCATGACCACTGATCAACAACCACTGACCAAAACCCACTGATCAATAACCGTGAGTACCATTCACAGAGAGTTGGGGAATGGCTGCAATCACAGCATTGTAAGATGGTGACAGATGTACCCTTAGGCCCCCTTATAGACTGTGATAGACTGTCTGAAGCAGTTAGAAGAAGAGATGGCTATTGAGTGGACCTCATACCACAGGCTGTACCCAGGGGAGTCTACACAAAGTCTGTATGGTTTACCAAAGATACATAAACAGGATGCACCTTTAAGACCGATTGTCTGCATGATCAACTCTGTTACCTATAACATCTCCAAGTTTCTGGCTTCGATCCTCAAGCTGGTGGGCAGCTCTGAACACCACATCCAGAACACCCTGCATTTTGTTGAGAAGGTGAGAGATGTCATTATGGAGGCAGATGAAACCATGATCTCGTACGATGTTACATTTCTGTTCACTTGCATCCCAGTCATGGAAGTGTTGGAGGAGATTACAGGATGACCCCAACCTCAGCAACAGGACCAGCATCGAGAGCAGCATCGACCAAGTGTGTTTGAACTGTGTCTTCATTCCACCTATTTCACATACAAGGGTCAGTTCTACAGGCAGAAACATGGGCTCCCCAGTTTCACCCATCGTGGCCAATTTGTACATGGAAGAAGTGGAAAAGAGGGCTTTGCCATCCTACCCTGGAACACCACCAAGCCATTGGTTCAGATATGTGGATGACACCTGGATGAAAATCAAATCTCAGGATGTACCACAATTCACATATCACATTAACTCAGTGGACCGACACATCAAATTCAGCAGGGAGGATATGAAAAGTGGCAGGTTAGCCTTCTTAGACTGTGAGATTTCCATCAGTAATGGAGGACATCTAAAAGCTGACGTGTACCATAAACCTACATATACGGATCAGTATCTAAGGTTTGACTCTCATCATCCACTGAAGCATAAACTGGGTGTCGTCAGGACGCTACAACACAGAGCGAACACCATCCCCACTGACACAGCAGCCAGGGAGGCAGAAGAACAGCAAGAAGGCCCTGAGTAAATGTGGTTATCCCAGCTGGACTTTTGTCAAAGCTGGAAAGGCACCTAAAGAAAGCTCCAGCTGATCCAGGAGAGAAGGACAACCGCTGACTAAGTGACCTGTAGTGATTCGTACGTGTCAGGAGTATCGGAGCAGTTGAGATGCATTTTTTCTAAACACCGGGTCTCTGTGGCTTTTAAACCCCAAAACACACTGCGCCAAAAACTGGTCCACCCCAAGGATCGGGTCCCCCGACACAAACAGAGTAACATAGTGTACGCTGTTAAGTGCAGAAGGATTGCCAGGATTTATACATCGGGGAAACCAAACAACCTCTGCAGTCTATTTACACCTACAGGCCAGTGGACACTCTTTCAATCATGAGGATGTAACATCCTGGGCCCTATTTCAGGAAGCCGGTTTAGTGCAAACTCTGAGTAAGTATACCCTGAGTTAACGAAAACTCTGGGTTTTCAGTTTCACAAAGCGAGTTTAGATTAATTCTGAGTGAGTTACTATGACGACACACTCCGTGAAGCTAACCTGCCCCCTAGCAGGTTTACTTCAACTAACCCTGACCTTCTCCGCCTCTTTGTCGGAAACCTGACAAAGTGTCAGACATGGCGTGCCCCTTCCTTGAAGAGCCAGTAGATGTTGAAGCCCAAATTCTCCACAGAGCTCTCCGCCGGGAGAGAGTGATTAGAGCGCGTTTGGACATTTTATCATTTCCTGATGATTTCCTGTGTGAATGTTACCGTCTTTCAGCACAATCTATAATTTATTTGAATAACATCCTCAGGCCATATATTACGCATGTGACACATCGTGGACATTCTCTCAGTTCTGTACATATTATTTGTATTGCACTTCGGTTTTTTGCAAACGGGAGCTTTCTGTATAATATTGGTGACCCTTCTTTCCCCCAGTCAAGTCTGTCCCGTATTCAGCAAGTGAAAATAAAATAAACAATAAAAGGTGAATCAAATGAACCATTACGGCAAGGCTGGGATGGTCAATTTGGTAAAGTAAATCCGTTGGGCATCTTTCTTTGCCTTTAGACAACAATTCTGATGGCAAAAGAGCCAAACGGGACAGGCAAAAAAAAGAAAAGAAAAAAAAAAATAACGTGTTAAATGGGTGGAAATCCCTAGATCAATGTTTAAATTAACACTCACGCATTGACTCTGTCGGCTATGTTTTGCCATGCATGCTCCCTTTCTTTTGCAGCTGAGGCCGTGTTACTTTTTTCCCGCAAAATTTGCATGTTATCGGAATATGCTGCCATCAGAATTTCGGCTTCAAGCGCTGTAAAATACATTGACCGCGCCTTCTTTCCCTCCGTCTCCATGGTGACTCGCTTAATCTGTGCTCCACTAATCAGGGCTTTATGTATCCTCGTGCGCGCGCGCTTAACTTGGGGTTAAAGCAACTCTGCGTTGACTGAACTAATTGTTATCAGCCTTTGTGAAACCGAATATTCCGAGTTGGACAGTTCGGGGTTACTCAACCCTGAGTATCGTTTTTCACTCAGTTTTCTAAACCGGCTTCCTGAAATAGGGCCCTGGAGGCCATTTACGTGAAAAGGGAAAGACCATCTCTGAATCGAGGAGGGGGCCCAAGGGTACATCTGTCACCATCTTACAATGCTGTGATTGCAGCCATTCCCCAACTCTCTGTAAATGGTACTCATGGTTATTGATCAGTGGGCTTTGATCAGTGGTCATGAGTATTTGCATAATTAAGATTAAGGAACTGACCTCCCAGCCCATTCTTCCTTCAGTGGGCTGGTTTCAGTCATTATGCAAATGTCCTGTTTATAAGATTGAAAGCTGCAGTCAGCTGAGACTGAAGAAGTCACTTGGATGAGTGATGAAACTTTTCTCCCACAAAACGCTACGAACAGATGAACAGAATCAACTTTTGGAGATCTAAGCAAAAAACTACATGCAGTGCTAACAAAACCATAACAGGAGCTGGGATATTTTCCACCTTTTACCAGCTAATAATAATAATAATAATAATAATAATAATAATAATAATAATAATAATAATATTATTATTATTATTATTATTAACACTCAAGGTCACTGTACACATTAGAATAAAAAGCAAGATAAAAGCAAGCAGTTCACACAATCGTAAAAGCATAAGACATAAACTAATAAAAGAGCAGAGTGGGAGGTTATGTGGGATAAGCTATTTTGAACAAGTGAGTTTTGAGTTGGGACTTAAAGAGAGAGAAGGAAGAGATGTTTCTTAAATCAGGAGGTCGGGAATTCCAGAGTCGTGGAGCAGAGCAGCTGAAAGCCCTGCTCCTCATGGTGGCAAGACGAGGGGAGGGGACGGAGAGTGAAAGGGAAGAAGTAGATCTGAGACAACGAGATGGGGCGGTGATCTTAACCAGATCAGAGAGATATGGAGGGGAGAGATGATGAATAGCCTTAAATGTGTGCAAGAGTATTTTGAAATTGATGCCATATTTGACCGGGAGCCAGTGAAGCTGCTGCAAGACAGGAGTGATGTGGTGGATAGAAGGGGTCCTGGTGATGATACAGGCAGCAGAGTTCTGGACGCGTTGGAGCTTGTGGATGGATTTTTGAGTAAGACCAAAAAGAAGTGAATTACAATAATCAATCCAGGAAGTAACAAGGCTATGGACAAGAATGGCAGTGACATGTGGGGGTGAGAAAAGGACGGAGACGATTAATGTTGCGCAATTGAAAATAATCAGACAGAGTAACATTATTAGTGTGTGAATTGAAAGAGTACTGTCGAGGATGACACCAAAACTTTTCACAGAGGAAGAAACGCTGTTCTTTATTATGGTAATATTGGGAAATAATAATGTACTGACCACAGCCGTTACTATAGACTTGTGGTTCTCCATGAGCGTCTCCTGGTTCTCCTTTGCCCACTCAAACAGAGTGTACATCATTGCAGCACCCAGGTTAGCCTCCACCTGCTCCTCCAACTTTGCCAGGATCAGCTGCTTCGTCTCTGCTGAGCTGTTTTCAAAGCAAGATGATGGAAAGAAAAGAAAATCCTCAAGTACTGTCCATCAGCCACAGTCTCACCCTGCACTCTTCAATACTGTAAATACAGTACTGTGCAAAAGTCTTGGTTTGTTGTTATAAACAGCCATTTTTGATATTATTTTAAGCAAAAGTTCTGTGTTTTGTGAGTCTTTCAAAGTTTCTCTTTGGCCATCGGCTTCTTTTTAAATTACTTTCAGGTCAGGTCCTCAGACCTTTTTCCAGAGGAAAGGGCTTTTTTAAGCCTTTTAACCCTGACCTATGAACCATTCAAGCAGTTAAAGTCAAGCAATGAAACTAGTGTTGTGACCACACATGACAAATAGCAAAGAAACCAACTTTAAATAGTATCTTCCGACACGTTGTTACCAGCAGCCTGTTGCAAAAAACATTAGATCTGTATGTTCAGTTTCAAATGACATATCATTATTGTAAATAGTTTCATAGATTCAGCTAATTTCTTTAGCCGAATCTCTGAAAAATGCCAAAGATAGCAGTTTGACAGCAAACAAAAGTAGTTTTTCCCATCAACAGCTAATTCTAAAAGAGCTGTTAGTCCAAAATCTTGGTTTAACAAATTCAAACTGAGGACAAAGAAATAAAACTGAAAACACAGAGAAATGACAAAAATCCCCCTCAGAATTCAGGGTGCGTTGAAGAACAAAGTGCTCACACCAAGCTGGTTAGAAAGAACTACATGAAAATAGTTTTCTCTTTCAAAAGAGTGAAAAAGGCCAATTTTGGAGGCTTGATGCAGGAGTGAATCATTTGAATCAAATATCCTTGGTCAAGATACTAACTCCAAGTTAGATGAGTATGTGTGTGTAAATATTAGAAAGCACTCAACCATAGAAAAAAAAGTGCATGAATGAGGACTATAGGTTCTACATAAGAAACAGTCCATTTACCATTTCTTCAAAGACTTGAATTTAACACAAACTAAGGGATCAGTATACTTGGAACTTACATCCTGTTGTTGAAAAAAGCTTCAAGTGAGATCTGTGGAGCAGTTTCAGGGTACGTCTCAGGCCATGTGATGTCCAGAATGAATGCTTTGCTGTCCTCGAGTTCTCCTACCTTTTGTGTAATATTCAAAAAGACGAGAAGGTTACTGACACTGAATTCAGCCTTTAAGTTTGTTAACGTTTTAAAGTAGCTACGAGCATGATGGCTCAAATTTCTTGTTTTAATTCTATGACCATAGTTCTGAAACTGGATGCTAGAGGACTGCAGAAGACAATCTTTTTTGCACAGCCTTGGACAGTACGGTGGACATACTCACCCTAAATTGGAAAGAAACTGGACTGATTTCCTTGAAACATTCATCCCCCTCATAGATGGAGCGAAGAGCTTCGAGCTCCATCTGGGATCACATAAACAAGTGAAGTAACAGGAATATCATCAGGACTGAAGTACATCAAGAACACATCAGACAGCACGCTACCAGACAACCCTGAGAAATACAGTCATTAGCTTAGCAAAGGACAGAGGTCTGTCACAAGGCCTTATACACTCGTATGTGCTAAATTCATTGCTTTTACGATCTTTGTATCTAAGCCGAAACAAGTCACCATCACAAGGAGCCGGAGAAGCAACAACACAGTAGCGGTGGAAAACTGCTGTGTGCCGGCTAACACACGGGCTGAATCCCTGTTTGTCGCTGCAGGTACAAGATTAACCTTGTAGACTTCTGAATGGAAGGTGTCGTGAGCGACATCTGAACCGGGATGAGCTGGGAAAGTGTCGCTGAGCTTTTGTACCCGAAATAATAACAGTCTGTTAACTTGGCTGCTGTCTGGAAGCGAAGACCACCCTGATCAATGCTAACAGTCACGCTACCGTCAACTAGCTAGCAGTTAGACGCTAACAGCATTCTTGCGTTCTTTCATACCTCTTGATCCTCGTTGGCTGTCATACTTTTCTTTTCCTGCACTGCACACTCTGTACTGAGCTTCAGACGTGGACACGGCACACTCCTAAAAGCCCATTCCTGCCATTCAAACTTTATCACTTCTCTAGCTCACACTAAAACACCAAGATCTGAACACGCGCATGCGTAGTAGACGTACCCCTGACCTTTAAATTAATTGTCAAACATCGTTTTTGTCATTTAAAGACAAAATGCCGCAAAAAATGTTGCTGGAAAGGCCCACGTGACTTTTCGATTGTTTTTAGATCGTCAATAAATAAATAAAAAACTTTAAGCAGAAACAAGAGCAGGAGCTCTAAACACACGGGGGCAGTAGTCATTAACCAGAGTAAAATGTATTTTGATCTGAAAAAGAAATAATAAAGTTTAAAAAAAGAGTTAAATGTTTTTTTTTGATGTTGTGATAAATTACATATACAAATATCTGATTACAGTAAACACGTCAACAAAAGTTATCATGACAGACTTTTAGCCACTACGTTGCTTACTAATATGCTCACTTTATAGTTTTATTACTAAATGGTATAGTTTTTCAAAACAAGCTATAGCCAGCGCTTTTGCATAGTATTTTATTATAAGTAGCTGACATTAGACAAAAAAAAGTATGAAATGATTTACAAAGACAAATGGTTTACATATTCAGATTACAGAGGAATCTGAATGGGCTTTGTTAATATTTTGATTGGTTTTAAGACCACATTTATTCAATTCAGTTTTATTTATGTAGTACCAAATCACAACAACAGTCGCCTTAAGGTACTTAACACTGTAAGTTAAAGACCCTACAATTATAACAGAAACCCCAAGATTCAGACGACCACCTGTGAGCAAGCACTTTGGTGACAATGAGAAGGAAAAACAGCTATCTACTGTGACTGGTTTGAGGTGAGGGGGGCGAGCGAAAACAAAGACATAGTGTGGAAGTGCTTTGTCAAAAAGGAAAGTTTTAAACCTAATCTTAAAATTAGTGTCTATCTCCCGAATCCGATCTAAGAGCTGGTTCCACAGAAGAGAGGCCTGAAAGCTAAAGGCTCTGCCTCCCATACTACTTTTAAATATCCTAGGAACCACAGGTAAGCCAGAAGTCTAAGAGCAAAGTGCTTTATTGGAGTCATACGGCACTATAAGGTCTTTAAAATACGTTTGCAGTCCCCTCAGAAGCATTTCAGAACATTAGGTCAAATGAGAGAAAGAAGCCATTATTGGTTGAATATAGTTAACACAAGAGCCAGCACCTCCAGGTCTGCTGAGCAGAGAGAACGTTCTTGGAAGAATTCACAGAGGAAGACTGTTTTCTCTTATTGTAACCATCTACACTGACCAAGGATTCCCATTTTTCTATAAGTATTTAAACATACAAAAGCAGTGTTTTTTTTGTTTGTCAGTGTTTTTAATTTATGGTTTTATTATTCTTCGTGCAGTTGCAATTAGCCTTGTGTGATCCGTTTACTTTTCTTTTTTTGTTTTGTTTTAACAAATGTATAAAAATAAAGTTCATAAATATAAGAAAAACAAAGTGTCCAAATTATCCATAGTGGATCAAGGCATTAAATTATTAAAAAGTATCATGTACATGGATGTTTTTTGTTCAGAAAACTGCAGGCTCTAAAACAGTTAGCTGCAGTCAGTCTTCCCAAAACAGTATCCTAGCCTAGTGGTATACAAAGTTTTATATGAGAATGTGCATCTATCTTATTGGTTAAAACTGATAGGGAGAAATTATAGTTTACACTTAATTTTCCCTTCGCTGGTGCCCCAAGCTGGTCCCAAGCTCCCCACTGGGGAGCTGTACCTACAGTGGCTTGCAAAAGTATTCGGCCTCCTTGAACTTTCCCACATTTTATCACATTACAGCCACAAACATGAATCAATTTTATTGGAATTCCACGTGAAAGACCAATACAAAGTGGTGTACACGTGAGAAGTGGAACGAAAATCATACATGATTCCAAACATTTTTTACAAATAAATAACTGAAAAGTTGGGTGTGCGTAATTATTCAGCCCCCTGAATCAATACTTTGTAGAACCACCTTTTTCTGCAATTACAGCTGCCAGTCTTTTAGGGTATGTCTCTACCAGCTCTGCACATCTAGAGACTGAAATCCTTGCCCATTCTTCTTTGCAAAACAGCTCCAGCTCAGTCAGATAAGATGGACAGTGTTCGTGAACAGCAGTTTTCAGATCTTGCCACAGATTCTCGAATGGATTTAGATCTGGACTTTGACTGGGCCATTCTAACACATGGACTTTAATAGTGCCAACCTCAAACGCGCAGCGCCGAACTTTTATCAACACATCACCTGCCCCACCAGAGGTGAAAGGACACTGGACCACTGCTACACTACGGTCAAGGATGGCTACAAGGCACAATCTCGCCCTCCGTTTGGCAAATCTGATCACGCCGCCATCTTCCTCATGCCAAAATACAAACAAAGGCTGAAACAGGAAATCCGGTTCAGAGGAAGGTGGCGCGCTGGACGGATCAATCGGTGGCCGCGTTACAGGACGCACTCGACGACGCAGACTGGGGCATGTTCAGAAACAGCTCCGATGATGATGTCAACGTGTTTACGGAAGCAGTTGTGGGATTCATCGGGAAACTAGCGGATGATACTGTGGAGACAAAGACTATCACAACGTTTCCCAACCAGAAGCCGTGGGTGGATAAAACCATCCGCGATGCTCTGAGATCCCGCACCGTTGCCTACAACACGGGACTCACGACGGGGGACATGGACCCGTACAAAGCCGCGTCATATAACGTGCGGAGGGCGGTGAAAGAGGCGAAGCAGCTCTACGGGAGGAAACTAGAGTCACAACTCCAACAGAGTGACTCTAGGAGCCTGTGGCGGGGACTAAGGACAATAATGGACTATAAAGCACCAACAACCGGTATGACGAACGCGGCCGTGACTCTGGCAGACGAGCTGAACACTTTCTATGCTCGCTTCGAGGCTGCAGCTAAGGACTAGCACAATGCTAGTGCTAGCGGCGCTAACGGCTGCAGACAGGAAGATACTGCCAGCACCAGAAACGTGCTCGTCATCTCCGAGCATGAAGTAAGGAGAGAGAGAGTGAACACCAGGAAAGGAGCAGGACCAGACGGCATCCCAGGTCGTATCCTCAGAGACTGCGCATACCAGCTAGCTCCTGTGTTCACTGAGATATTCAACATCTCTTTATCTCAGTCGGTGATCCCCACATGCTTCAAAGAGTCCATCATTGTTCCTGTCCCGAAGAAACCCCACCCTGCTTCTCTCAATGACTACCGCCCTGTAGCCCTCACCTCAGTAGTGATGAAGTGTTTTGAACGCCTGGTCAGTGACTTCATCATTTCTTCACTACCAGACACACTGGACCCACTACAGTTCGCTTACCGTCCAAATCGTTCCACAGACGATGCCATCTCTCATCTCCTCCACACATCACTCACTCACTTGGACACTAGAAGGGGGAATTATGTTAAAATGCTCTTCATAGACTACAGCTCTGCATTTAACATCACTCACTCACTTGGACACTAGAGTCCAGTGGTTGGACTCATCTCAAGGGGGGATGAGTCGGACTACAGAGAGGAGGTCAACAGACTGACTGAGAGGTGTTCAGTTAACAACCTCCAACTGAACACCACGAAAACTAAAGAACTTATCTTGGACTTCAGAAAGGGCAGAGCAGACCCGGCCCCACTTTACATTCACGGGAACTGTGTGGAGAGGGTACACTCCATGAGGTTTCTGGGCGTGCAGATCTCTGATGACCTCTCCTGGACTGCAAATACCACGGCGGTGGTTAAAAAGGCCCAGCAGCGTCTCCACTTTCTGACAGTGCTCAGGAGGAACAACCTGGAGGAGAGGCTGCTGGTGACATTTTACAGAGCCACCATAGAGAGCATCCTAACGTATGGCATAACATCATGGTATGCAGGGTGCTCAGCTGCGGACAGGAAAGTACTGCAGAGGGTCATCAACACAGCCCAGAAGATCACTGGCTGCTCTCTGCCCAGCCTGGAGGTCACTGCAAACTCTCGGTACCTCAGCAGAGCTGGCAATATCATTGTAGTGGCAACCTTCGGTCCTTCTTTGCCGCTTCTGCAGAACGTAAAGTTTCTGACTCGTGCTCTTGTTAAGTCTCTTGGATGCCTTCCGGTAGCAAAAAATGAGGCGAAGGAAAAAAGGGGCAAAACATTTATTTTCCTTACAAATCGAAAGGTACAAAACAAATGCCTCTGGTGGGAGCTCCGTTTATATTCCCTTTGTGTGGCTACAAAAAATAACATTAAAACGGCGACAGTCAGAAAACTGTTGCTCCACGTCCTGCTTGCTTACCTAACCTTTTTCCCCTACCCCTCCGCATGCGGGCCAAATACACACCCCCTTTACGACATCTACCAACACTTTACAACAACAACAGACTAACAAAGCAGGATTAATTTATGGAGCACAGCATATTACATTATAACCTAAAATGATCAAGATTATAATAAAAACTTAAAGATCATGACAAATACTTAAATATGGCATGATGTAACTGAGTAAAATATTGGCCTGGACTTGGCTCCAACATCCTGGCCCCTAATTGTTCTTGTGAGCCACAAAACAATTACTCTTATACATACACTTATATATTGTTCAGAACAACAAATCAAACCTTCCAGATAACGAACAGGCAAATATACAAAGAACTTGAACTGCTCATATGGCACATTAATGTCCTTATTCCAACAGAAACTTTGTTTTTTCTTGTTACAGCAGGAACTCTTCTTAAGCTGGAACATGTCTTCGCGGATGCGTGTATGTGTGTATGTTGAGGAGATTAGGGAATGGAGTCAGAGGTTCAAGCACATGACTCGCCGTAGGAGACCAGCCTTTACCGCTGTCTCTTGAGTAATATGTAGAAGGGGCGCTACATATCACACTCTAGCAGCACACAAAGCTTCGCCACAGGTCGTAGGAGAATGTTTTTGCTGGTTTTCACCTTGGCTTGACGAACCCGACCCTTGGCATCCTCAAACGTCTGAATCACTCGACCCATTAGCCATGAATTTCTTGGAGCGGAATCATCCACGATGAGAACAATATCACCTTGACTGATATTTCTTTGTGGCTGGGCCCACTTTTGTCGCCTTTGCAAGTCTGGCAGATACTCCTTGATCCACCGTGTCCAAAACAAATCCGCCAAGTACTGGACTTGACGCCATCTACGCCTCGAGTACAAGTCGCTCCTGCTGAATACTCCAGGAGGTAGCGGAGTTTTGGCTTTTATCAAAAGCAAATGGTTTGGCGTCAAGGCCTCCAGGTCATTCGGATCGGTAGAGACTCTTGAGATAGGGCGGCTATTGATAATCGCCTCTACCTCACACAGCAGTGTGTGCAGACCCTCCTCATCAAGGATCTGCTGCTCCACAACCGAGCTGAGCACTTTGCGTATGGACCGTATCTGCCGCTCCCAAACTCCTCCAAAATGCGAGGCAGCTGGGGGGTTGAATATCCATGTGATGCCTTTAACCAACAAGGCTTCTTGAATCTTTGCATTATCCAAAGCACGCACTGCTTCCCGCAGCTCCCTCTCTGCACTTACAAAGTTTGTTCCATTGTCAGAACGCATCAACTGAACCTGTCCCCTCCTAGCGATGAACCTCCGCAAGGCATGAATACAAGAGTCCGTGTCCAACGAATTTGCCAACTCAATATGCACAGCCCTCACTGTCAAGCAGGTAAAAACCACGCCATACCTTTTGATCATGGTACTACCCCTTTTGATTTCGAAGGGACCAAAGTAGTCCACACCGACACTTGTGAACGGTGGCTCATCGGGCGTGAGCCTTTCAGTAGGAAGATCTGCCATGATCTGACTTACCGCTTTCCCATGATGCCGTCTGCAGGCGACGCACCGGGACAAAATCTTCCGGACAGCAGCATGAGATCTTAGTATCCAGTACTTCTGCCGTACCTTTGATAGGACATGATTCCTGCCACAATGCCCAAGATCCTCGTGAGTAGATCTGAGAATGAGAGTGGCTATATGCTGATGGCAAGATGGGAAGGTTAGCCTTGAAGTGTGTCATTTGCTTCTCCTGCTCCAACCTTCCATCATAGAGATTCTCTTTTAAATCCTTCCTCTTTTGAGCAAGAAGCTTCAGCACACCTTTTAATCTCAAGACCCATGCAACGGCTCTTTTAACCCGACGCCAGCTTGAGTAATGATGAATGAGCTGAGAGGTGGCGTCTGCAGCTTCTTCAACCACAAGAGCATATACTGATGCTTCTTTGACTTCTGAGTCATTACAGATTGGCTGGCATACACTGTCTGGCATTACTGGCCACTCCATTTCTGGTTTCAAAATGAAATCTGGACCCGTGATCCATGTCTTCGCCTTGAGAAAGGCACCAACACTGAGCCCTCTGGAAGCAAAGTCTGCAGGATTGGCCGAAGTGTTCACATATCTCCACTGAGAGACAGCTGATCTATCCTTGATGGCAGCAACTCGATTGGCAACAAACGTACTAAACCTCGCTGTTTCATTCTTGAGGTACTTAATCACCGACGTGCTGTCCGTCCAAAAGACAGACTCCTCCAACTCCAACTCCAGTTCGGCTGTTACCATCCTGTCCATCTTTGCTGCCACCACTGCAGCAGTAAGCTCGAGTCGTGGTATGGTCACTGCCTTCAATGGTGTAACCCTGGCTTTACCAATAATGAAAGCACTATGTGGCTGGTTCAGATTGTTTTTTGAAACCAGATATGTGGCTATGCCATACCCCCTTTCACTAGCATCGGCAAAGTGATGAAGTCGAGCTGAAGAGATCTTGCCAAGGTCGACTGGTCTCACACATCTGTCTACCTCAAACCTAGCTAAGTGGTGCAAACTGCCGACCCACTGTTGCCACTGCAGAGACAGAGCTTCTGGCATGAAATCATCCCATGCATGCTTTGTTCTGCTTAGCTCTTGCAGGATGTGCTTCACTGGCAAGATCAGAGGGGATAAAATCCCAAGTGGGTCATATATGGTGCTTACCATCGAAAGCAGTCCTCTCCTTGTGAGTGGTTTGCTCTCAACCAGAACTCTAAATTTCAGCGTGTCAGACTCCACGCACCACTGAACCCCTAAAGCTCTTTCAATAGGGAGGCAGTCCCTTTCAAGATCGAGCTCCTTGACTTCTTTGGCCCTGTCATCCTCAGGTATAGACGCAAGCACCGCTCTGCTGTTGGAAATCCACTTAGTGAGCTTGAAACCTCCTGCAGCGCACAAAGCCCTGAGGTCCCGAATCAGTGAGATTGCCTGCTCTTCAGTGCTGACAGACTTCAGGCAATCATCCACATAAAAGTTCCTTAGAACAGTGTTCGTTGCAATATGGTTGAACCTCGCCTGATTGTCCTCAGCACACCTTTGCAGCGCGTAGCATGCACAGCTTGGTGAAGAAGTTGCACCGAACAAGTGAACTACCATCCTGTATTCCTTGAGGCCTTTACCAAGATCTCCCTGTGGCCACCACAAGAATCTCAACAGATCAGCATCTTCATCGGGAACCCTGACTTGATGAAACATGCCTTCAATATCAGACATGAAGGCAACTGGTTCCTGCCTGAACCTCATCAAAACACCTATGAGGGAACTGGTTAAGTCTGGCCCCTGCAACAGCTGTGAGTTCAGTGACATGCCTTGATACGTGGATGCACAGTCAAATACCACTCTCAACTTGTGCTTGGTTGGGTGGTAGACCCCATGATGCGGGAGATACCATATTCTGCTACCACTTTTACAAGTTTCTGCCACAGGAACTTCTTCGGCATAGCCCCTTTCCAGTGTCTCTGTCATAAACTTTGTGTACTCCTGATGAAACTCACTGTCTCTTAACAGCCTCCGTTTCAGGCCTTCTGCTCTTTGTACCGCCACAACATATTTGTTTGGAAATGCAGCCCCCTTGTTCTTTAAAGGAAGGCCAATGGTGTAGTGACCATGAATCTGCTTCACTGACAGTGACACAGACTCCATAAATTGTCTTTCTCTGGCTGACATTTCCATTTTCTCAGATAACTCATGCTCAGGGAAGTCATACTTCATTTGCTGCTGCGAGAGCTCCTCTAGCTTTGTCACCGATATCCTGTTCACCATCACCGGTGGCCACTCAACAGCTCCTTGAGCAATACCCTCTTCTCTTAGCAGAGGTCCATTAATCGTCCAGCCTAGTGCAGTTTTTACAGCATATGGGCCGTTGCCCTCACTGTTGATAACCTTCCAGGGCTCAAGCGCCTTTGGTACATTCGTGCCTATTAACATACCAATTTTTCCATCAATCTGCTTGAGCTGAACCTCCTTCAAATAAGGCCATCTGTCCACATCGCTTTGTTGTGGAATGTTCTCCTTTGTTACTGGAATCTCTGCCTGTGTGAAAACCTGGGGAATCTTCAAAAAGTTGTCCTCATCCAAACCACTGACCTCGAGACCCTTACAGAGCTCGCAAAATCGCTAGCCCGACGTCCCGGGGCTAGCGATTTTTCCAGTCGGGCTACCAAAATCTATCTCTGCCCTGCCCGTCGGCCTACCTTAGGAAGGGAAAATATATGTCAATGCTTTTGCATTCTTTCGGAAATGTAGCTGGGTAATTATGTCATTGGCATCGGTGAGCCACTGTCAATATGTGACATATTGAAATCGCGTTTGAATTTGCGCTTGTTTTTTTGCTTTCACTTTGCAATCGCGCGAACTGTGTATAGAGAGCGACAGCACTGATTGGTGATTGATGATAATTTCCGCACCAACTCCTCTGACATCGTCTTATTAATCGTTAGCTTACTGTGCAAACATGACAAGTGAAATCTCCCGCAGCAAGCTTAAACATATGAGAGGTTCATTGCGCATAGAATCGCTGACCGTTATGTGTGTGTGTGTGTGTGTGTGTGTGTGTGTGTGTGTGTGTGTGTGTGTGTGTGTGTGTGTGTGTGTGTGTAAAAGCAGCAGGATATATATTTTAGTTCTGCTGAGCCAAATAAGACAGGTCAGGGTGAAGAAGTGACAGCCAAAGAAAAGCTTACCACAAAACGGAAAAGTTATGACAAATCAGACTATAAGGCAAAAAGAAAGTGCAGCTTTATGGTTTCATGGACAAAAGAATTTCTGTGGCTGCGATATGACGAGCTAAATAACCAGGGCTGCACATAAGTGGTCCGCAGGTGCGCATTCGCTGTCAAAAAAAAAACAAAAAAACGCGCACAAGATATGAAGTTGCAACGCGCGTTTGCGTACATAAGATTTTCTGGAGGTGGACAGACATTTGTTTAGAACTCTTAAAGATGTTGAAGAAGCTCCTTTAAGCAATTACTTTGGTGTTCCTCCACCTCCAAACAAATGTCAGAAGGAGTCCGAACCACAAAAGAAGCGCGTATTCTCGGAAAAGTGGTTGCAGGAGGTGAGCTGGCTTCAAACAAATGATGAACGCACAGAGATGTGGTGCAGAATGTGCCGTGAAAATCCCACTCTAGCGGACAAAAACAGTGCTTTTTATATGGACGCAAACACGCGTTGCAACTTCTTATCTGGTGCGCGTCTTTTATTTTGACAGCGAATGCGCACATGCGGACCACTTATGTGCACCCGTGTAAATAACATGATGTTCTGCCGGGTGTGTTGTTGGTTTTCTCTCGATTTCTGAGTCGACAAGCGCCTTTGTTACTGGGACCAGTCATTTTAAGAAAGGCCCCCATTAGAACCCATGAGAAGTGCAAGAAATGCATTATTGCTCAGTCTGCAATATCTTTCCCAGAACAAACACCAATTGCAAATAACATACTAAAAATAAACCTGAAAAATCTGTTTAGAACAGCGTACTATGTTGCAAAGAGTGAACTACCACTGGCACAATTTAGCAGTCTTTGCAAACTTCAAAAAGCAAATGGCCTCGATCTTGGTTCCACTTGTCTCTTACTCGTGACTTCAGTGGAAATTTCAAATTCAGGATCTGACACAGACTGATTCATGTCCTACACAGTTCTTACAAGTTGATAGAAACTTCTGTTCAATTAGAACCAAGTATTTGAGTTGATGATTGTAATTTTTATACAATGTTGTAATTTGTGTTTCAACAATTTTTTGATTAATGTTTTGTTTCCTTTACAATATTATACTTTAATGTATAATATTGTAAAGGAAACAAAACATCAATCAAAAAAATTGCTCTTTTTTATTCGGGCTACTTAAATTTATTTTGGGCTACCAAAAACGGAAGAGTCCCTGCCCGAAGGGCTACCAGGGATTGTGAAATTTTGAGAGCCCTGCCTTAACGACATGAGTACTGATTGTCGCTTCCTTTCCCATAGTGCGGAGCAGAATGTTGGACTTTTTTCCTGTGACCTGTAAATCCTTCATCAGCTCATCTGTACAAAAGGTTCCAGTGCTTCCTGGGTCTAAGAACGCGTATGATTCATGCGTACAACCGCATGTTTCACTGCCTGCTGCTGGAGAAAAACTTGCTGCTGGTTCTCTGATACTTTTACTGTCACTATCAGGAGAAGAGTACTGCTCCTTATGCAGAATGGTGGGATGTTTCTGAGAACAAGTCTCACACATGTGTCTTTGCTGGCAGCCTTTGCTCAGATGCCCCTGTGACAGGCAACCAAAACACAAGCTCTTTGATTTGAGGAAATCAAGCCTTTCTCTGTGAGGCTTTTGCTTGAGGAGTCTGCAGGTACTGAGGTTATGCCCTCCCTTATGACAGAAAAGACACTGTCTTCCACCTGTAGAGCCTATATTTTCCCTTTCCCTCTTTGTCTGCTCTGCACTGTTTAATACAGGTGCTGTATTAGTAGCAAAGATGCTTTCCCTTTCCTTGAATTTCAGAGCATTCTCTCTGCACACCTTTGCTTTGCCCTTGTCTCTAGACAAAGTGGTGTCCTGAATGTTACCAAACAATGGGTGAGAAGCAATCTTTGCCTGCTTCTCTACAAAACTGACCAGATCAGCAAATCTAGCTCTCATTGCTGTACGTTCTTGAATGTCACAGGCGAAACCCCTCCACCTTTCCCTTAATTTAAAAGGAAGCTTGGAGATGACTGTTCTCATATTAGTAGGGCTATCCATCTCCTCAATGTACTCCATGCTATCTACTGTGTTACAGCAAGTAGTGAGGAACATAGCAAACTCCATCAGTGCATCACCATCCTCTGGCTTGATTACAGGCCATTTTAGAGCTCTTTCAATGTAGGCTGAGGCAATAGTATATTCATCCCCAAAATGCTTGCGCAGAAGCCTCTTAGCTTCAGCATAGCCCCTGTCAGGATACATGTGCGAACAGCTACGAACAAGAACCTTGGGTCTCCCTTGGGTGAACTGCTCCAGGAAGCGCAACCTATCTCTATTGCTGTCTGTCCTTTCCTCAATCCCATGCTCGAACGCTTTCATAAAAAACCCAAACTCCAGTGGATCCCCACTGAATACTGGAACATCCAAAGGGGGGAGAGTGGATGCTTTCTGTTGTTTTACTAGGAGCTCTGTAATCTCGTTTTGTCGCTTCATGACATCCAACAAGTCTTTAACATCAGCCATCCTGCCTTGACTAGTAATAGACTGGCTATTATCCTTCTTATTCAATGGATGAGGAAGCCTGCTACTCCTTTCTGAGCCCTGCATTACCTCCGACTCACATTCTCGACCGACATCTCCATGTTCTGGCTGAACCAAACCAAAACTGGCCCCAATACTTTGGCCCGGAGCTCTTTGGCAGGTAGCCATTTTGTTGACCAAGTCAGCAGAAGTGTTATGGGCTGGCTCCTTCACAGTCAGCACCTCAAGCTTTGCGTTAGCTGCAGCAATAGCTGTTTGCAACTCCCATTCCTCCCTTTTTGCCTTAAGAACAGCTTCTTGTCTGTCAATCTCCATCTTTTGCTTTAATGCCTCAGCACGTGTTATCAGAGCAGCCCTCTCTGCCTCAATCTTTAGCTTGGCAGAATATGTGGTCGAAGACACAACAGAAGAGGTTCGACTGCTTCGATGTGCTTTACTGCGTCTGGACGAAATTGCTGAAGCACTGTCTGCAGGCTCAACTTCAGCATCAACCATTCTTGCTTCATCTGCTTGCATTTCCACTCCTTTTAACCATCTCTCAACTTTCTCCACAAAACTTCTCAAATAGCTAGCCTTTGGCTCATACCACTGTGTCTGATCATGAAGAAGTTCCGACTCAGTCAAGTGATTTTTGACTGCATCGTTGTTTTCACAAAACTCAATATATATTTTTGAGAAGTCAGTGGCTAATTTAACAGACACTTCCTCAAAATTGCCGTCATCTTCCATAAGCTCCTCAATCTCTTTTATCTTTCTAGTAAGATAACCCAACTTGGTTTTCCTTGTCACTTTAAAATGCTGAAGCTTTTCCTCTTGTGCTTTAAAGGTTGGCTTGGAAACTCTTTTTTCCTGCTGCTCCATAGTAATTGCGCTGCCATAAACCTTTCAATGCAATTAATCCTTTACACAGGCCATGTACCACTTAACCATACAGGAATTTTCACAAACCGTAAAGCAGGCACAGCCTCTTACTTTTCAGATGCGGGGTTTTCTTACTGCCGAAAGGATCCGGAAAACACGGGAAGGCTTAAGCGCATCCTCTTTCACGTCCCGTTTTCCGTTTTCCCTTGCCGCGCCGCGGGCCGATTAACTCTGTGCGCCGGTGACGCGTGCGTAATCCTCTCACTTTCGGAGCAGTTTTCTGACTATTGTAGTGGCAACCTTCGGTCCTTCTTTGCCGCTTCTGCAGAATGTAAAGTTTCTGACTCGTGCTCTTGTTAAGTCTCTTGGATGCCTTCCGGTAGCAAAAAACGAGGCGAAGGAAAAAAGGGGCAAAACATTTATTTTCCTTACAAATCGAAAGGTACAAAACAAATGCCTCTGGTGGGAGCTCCGTTTATATTCCCTTTGTGTGGCTACAAAAAATAACATTAAAACGGCGACAGTCAGAAAACTGTTGCTCCACGTCCTGCTTGCTTACCTAACCTTTTTCCCCTACCCCTCCGCATGCGGGCCAAATACACACCCCCTTTACGACATCTACCAACACTTTACAACAACAACAGACTAACAAAGCAGGATTAATTTATGGAGCACAGCATATTACATTATAACCTAAAATGATCAAGATTATAATAAAAACTTAAAGATCATGACAAATACTTAAATATGGCATGATGTAACTGAGTAAAATATTGGCCTGGACTTGGCTCCAACAATCATCAAGGACAACTCTCACCCCAGCAATCAACTGTTTGAACTATTACCGTCAGGCCGACGGTACAGGTCACATAAAACCAGGACAAACAGATTCAGGGATAGCTTCTTTCCCAGAGCTATCACCGTAGTAAATAAGCACAAAAATAATTGAACCTATTCCATACCGTCACTGTCACTATATTATGCTGCTATTCATACTGTGATTATATTAATGCTGCTATCCTGTATATATTGTACATACTATTGTTTGAGTACTTACGATTGTTTTTTTGTACTTTTTATATTTTACATTTATATTTATTATTGAGACTTGCACCAAGGGAGTGGCACTCCAATTTCGTTGTACTCTGTACAATGACAATAAAGGCTATTCTTCAGAAGGGGGAATTATGTTAAAATGCTCTTCATAGACTACAGCTCTGCATTTAATACCATAATTCCCTCCACACTCACCACCAAGCTGGAGCATCTGGGACTCAGCTCATCTATGTGTCAGTGGATCTCCAACTTCCTAACTGGCAGACCACAGGCAGTAAGGATGGGCGGACATGTCTCAGCCTCCACCACTCTCAGCACTGGAGCCCCCCAGGGGTGTGTTCTGAGCCCCCTGCTGTACTCTCTGTACACATATGACTGCGTGGCCACTACCAGCTCCACCACCATCATCAAGTTTGCTGACGACACCGTCGTGGTGGGCCTGATCTCTGATAACAACAAGACGGCCTACCTGAAGGAGATTAGGAATCTGGAGAACTGGTGCCAGAGGAACAACCTCCTTCTAAACGTCAGTAAGACAAAGGAGCTGATAGTGGACTTCAGCACTAAGCAGGAGAGGAACTACCAGACCCCTGTCATCAACGAGTGCCCAGTGGAGAGAGTGGACAGCTTCAAATACCTCGGAGTTCACATCACGCAGGACCTGTCATGGTCCTGTCACATCAACACCGTGGTGAAAAAGGCCCGTCAGCGTCTCTACCACCTCAGACGCTTGAGAGACTTCCAACTGCCCTCCAAGGTGCTCAGGAACTTTTACTCGTGCACCATAGAGAGCATCCTGACGGCAAACATCTTAACCTGGTTCGGGAACAGCACCATGCAGGACAGACGAGCTCTACAGAGGGTTGTGTGGTCAGCTGAGTGCACCATCTGCTCCGAGCTCCCTGACCTGCACTCAATCTACAGCAGGCGGTGCTGGACCAAGGCCAGGAAGATTGTGAAGGACCTCAGCCATCCCAACAACAGACTGTTCTCTCTGTTGAGGTCAGGAAAGCGATTCCGCTCCCTGAAGACCAACACAGAGAGACTGAGGAGGAGCTTCTTCCCGCAGGCGATACGGTCTCTCAATCACACCACCACACAGTACTGACCCACACATATAGTTCTTACACACACACTGGACATTCTGGACATGCTGATGAAGACGCTGAAGCGGAGGCTGGACCAGGCGCAGTGGGTGAAGATGAGGATGCTGTGGCCAAGGATGCGGGCACGAAGGCTGGACCAGACGAGGATGAAGCCGGACCAGGCAGGGACGAAGCCGGACCAGGACCGGGCGAGGCTGAAGCTGGACCAGACGAGGGTGCAGACACGAAGGCTGGACCAGACGAGGATGAAGCCGGACCAGGCGAGGATGAAGCCGGGCCAGGCGAAGATGAAGCCGGGCCAGGCGAGGCTGAAGCCGGGCAAGGCGAGGCTGAAGCTGGGCCAGGTCCAGGCGAGGCTGAAGCTGGACCAGACGAGGATGAAGCCGGGCCAGGCGAGGATGAAGCTGAAGCTGGGCCAGGTGAGGATGAAGCTGGACCAGAATCAGGCGAGGCTGAAGCCGGGCCAGGCGAGGACGAAGCTGTAGCTGCAGCTGGGCCGGGCGAGGACGAAGCTGTAGCTGCAGCTGGGCCGGGCGAAGCTGACGCTGAAGCTGAAGCTGGGCCAGGTGAGGATGAAGCTGGACCAGAATCAAGCGAGGCTGAAGCCGGGCCAGGCGATGACGAAGCTGTAGCTGAAGCCGGGCAGGGCGAGGACGAAGCTGTAGCTGCAGCCGGGCTGGGCGAGGACGAAGCTGTAGCTGCAGCTGGGCCGGGCGAAGCTGACGCTGAAGCTGAAGCTGAAGCTGAAGCTGGGCCAGGTGAGGATGAAGCTGGACCAGAACCAGGCGAGGCTGAAGCCGGGCCAGGCGAGGATGAAGCCGGGCCAGGCGAGGATGAAGCGTCAGGCTGAGGCGTGGCAGTAGCAGGTGGTAGCGCTGCTGGTGATGGTACTGCAGGAGGCTGGACGGGCTCCTCGGGCCCCCCAGCAGGCGAAACAGGAGGCTGGACGGGCTCCTCGGGCCCCCCAGCGAAAACAGCCGCAGAACCAGTGGGCACCGGGGCCCCCGGCACACATGAAACAAAACCAGTAGGCACGTGGGCCTCTGGCACACATGAAACAAAACCAGTAGGCACGTGGGCCTCCGGCACACATAAGGAGGGCTGCAGCTGCGCAGAGCACTGACCCTGCTCAGGCAGTGACAGCCTGGTGCAGTTCACAGCTGGCATCTTGGCCTCCAAGGGGTCCAGAGTAAGCTGAGGGCAGTAACCCAGCCTCTGGGGAAGCCCCGGAGTGAGCAATAGTCTCTAATGTAGCCAGCTTTTGAGGAACAGGTCCGTAGTGAAACAGTTTGTCTCCCTGCTCAGAAACAGCGGTGGAAAAACAGTGTGAAAATTGTGGCTTAAGGGAGGCTAACGGTTGAGCTACAGACTGGGAAGCTTGTGGCTGGACACAGAACTGAACCGGAGAATGGTGATAAAGTCCTGGCTCAGAAGGGGCGGCAGAGAAACAGTCTCTCGGTTTTACAGAGGGTTTGTACACGCCCACTTGGGAAGGATCCGTTACCACGAAGGTAGGCAAGCGACCCGTACAGTCTCCCATCCCGCTCTGAATAGCCCCAGAAAACAAAGTCCCGGAAACTGGGGAAAGCAATGCATCCCACTCACCAGTGTATGAATGTGAGAGTGAATGAATAGTGGCATTGTAAAGCGCTTTGGGTGCCTTGAAAAGCGCTATATAAATCCAATCCATTATTATTATTATTATTATTACTCACCGCATCGGGCTGCTCGAAAGTGAATGCAGACGGGGGGTGTAGTCCAAGGTCCAAAAGGAGAAACTCCCGCTCCCACGAACAGAGCGAGTCCAGAAGCCATGGGAGACCGGTCACCAGACGCTGTAGCCGCCTCTCTATAGCGCGCTGGGACGTGCCACCCGGGCTTTCCAGCCACAGGTCGATCAGCTCCTGTGTGGCATCGATGAGCGTCTCCCGTAGCTCCCTGGACGGATTAAGCGCTGCTGGGTCCATCTTGTGTTCGCGTCGTACTGTCACGGTCCGGGGCAGCGGCCGTGTGAAGAGTGGAAGGAGGACTCAAACGCAGCGCTTCCTTAGATGTGAAGGTGATTTATTGACAATACTGAACATAAAGTGGAGATGGCAAACAGAACTAAGGACAAACTAAACTGGGAAAAACTACACAAAGGAGTGGCAAACCTGAACATGAAGGGAGAACAGCAGGGAGAGCACGCAGAGGATTTCACAGGGTATGAACACAGACAACGCGACGAAAACACACACTATAAGTACACAAAGAGACACTGGGAAATCACACACAGGTGGGGGAAACAGCTGGACCTGATTAACCTGACGAGACAGGGGAACACTAACACCAGGGACCAACAGAGGGAGCACAAACCCAGAACCCAGTGTCTAAAATCCGAAACACAAACCATCCCAAAACAGCCATGAATAATAATGAAAGTAATAACAATAAAGAACATAAACATAAAGTCACTGAGTCATGGTCGCAGGACCATGACAGCTTCAGGTCCCAAAGTCAAACGAACACAGAGTTAAAAACGGTCTAATTCTTTCATCTTTAATAAAATCATCAGCGTTGCTGCTTTACCAGGTGTAACAATTAAGTTTAGCATCCAGGCATCCATGAAAACAGAATTTATTAAAATTAACGGAGTTAAAGTTAACAGGAAGTTAGCTCACTAGTTTCCACCTAAACATGACATACCATGTTCTGATTGAGAGATTTTTGAAACTAATTAAAACGTACAGCTCTGCTACCACTTCCAACATAAATGAAGACAGAAAACTAAACAGCAGTAGCGTTTGCAGGGTTACTGAAGTTGGACTACCTTTTTTAAAAAATTTTTTTATTTTTTATTAGTAATATAAACATACAAACAAAATGCACCATATATTACAGATTCAGAGAATAGACATTTCTTACATATTAGCAACTTTCATACATAGTGAAAATAAAATATAAAGATGGGGTCACATAATTTAACAAATTATTAACTCACTAAATCAAAATCTTCCATAAAGGAAACAAAAAAAGCAGCCTTTTTCTTTTTAACTAAAGTCAAAGATTTAACCAACAGGTAGAAGTCGTTTTTCCAGTAAGCTAGTGTTGGTTTAGTCTTAAAATTAATTACACTCCTTTAATGCCAATAATTCACATTTATTTAAATTTAACTTTAAGCCTGAAGCTTTTGAGAATGTAGTGATTATTTGTTTTACCAGGGGAATCTGATGTTCATTTTTTAAGAAAAGAGTAGTGTCATCCGCAAGTTGACTAATTATTAAAAAATTATCCATAATCTCAATTCTGGCAACGCTGCTGTTTTTAATTAGAATTGCGAGCATCTCCACAACCATTATGAACAACAACGGAGAGCTTCCACACCCTTGCCTAATTCCTTATTTGACGCTAAATCTTTTACCAGTGCCATAGCCTAATGACACAGAGCTATTTATATCATTATACAGTATATCTATTATCTTCCTAAATTTATCCCCAAATCCAAATCGAGTTAGTGTTTCTAAAATAAAAGGATGTTCTACTGAATCGAAAGCTTTATAAAAGTCCAAGAAAAGAATAAAACTGTCATCACTAATTAGATCATTGTAGTCCAGTAAGTCTAAAACCAATCTGATATTATTATGAATGTTCCTGTCTTTCAAAAACCCTGATTGTGTCTCACTTGTAGCTCTCTTCACGACAACACAGACACAGGTCGGTTCTTTGAAACGGGCGTTTATTACTTGGGCCTTCTCTCCTCAGCTTCACCATTACCAGTACGCCGATACGCCATTACGCCAATACGCCGTGAGAACTGGTCACGAGCGAATAGTACAAACCAATTAGCAACTTTACAGTACACATATTAAGTCCAAACACAAATAAAAAACATTTCTCAAATGACAAATACCTCGTTGGCTGCTTGTCCTGAAAAGAGGTCCTTAAGTCCTTGTATTGCCCTTTCTTTTAGTAAACTTTTAGCTTAAAATCGCTTCATGAGAGACATCTGCTCCCTCACAGTCCATGAAAAGTCTCGTGTACTCTCGTTAAGGGTATTCTCATGAGACACTAGCTCTTACACCTTACACATGTACATTTCAAATAAAGACATTTCAACACAAACTATATACATTCATGAAATTATGTAACTTATTATAAATCAGTCATCTACATCATGAAATCCACACAGAACATTTTAACAGCATTTACATCACTAATTATACTTGAAACCCCTTGTTTGAGCCTTGTTGCAACTGAGCTAGAGAAAATTTTATAATCTGTATTTAATAAAGTTAGCCTTAAGTTATCTAATTGTCGTTTATCTTTGTTTGGTTTAGGAATCAATGTAATTAATCCTTGTTTCATGCTAGATATCAATTCTCCCTTTTCAATACTGGCCAGTATAGCTTTGAATAAAATTTCCCGTAAGTCTTCCCAAAAAAATTGGAAGAAATTAACTGTAAGCCCATCTGGACCAGGGGATTTATTAAGTGCCATTTTCTTAACAGATGCATCTAACTCTTCAATTCTGAAGTCAGATTCACATAATTCCTTAAATGATTCATCAATTTTAGGGATCAGATTATCTATTTGATCAAAAAAGACATCACAATCTGCTTGGGAGAACTGTGAGGAGTATAAATTGGAATAGAATGTATAAGTTTCATTCTCCAAAATTTTAGGGTCGTCACATTCAATGCCATCAATTAACAGAGAAGATGTAAAATTTCTTTTCTGTCTGCTCTTTTCTAAATTAAAAAAATATGAAGAATTTCTTTCCCCCTCCTCAATCCACTTGGCCCGTGAACGCACAAAAGCTCCTTCTGCTTTATTTAGGTAGAGCTGATCTAATTTAGTTTGCAACTCCATAAGTTTACTCCTTTCTTGGGTATTCAGATCATCTTTACTACAGCAATAAGTAATTTCTTGGAATAATTTACATTCATATTCTCTTTGCTTTTGACTTATGTTTTTACTGAATTGAATACTAAATTCTCTAATTTTGAATTTAATGAATTCCCATTTACTGATATATCCTACAATTAGATGATCAGCCATAATATCTTTTATAATTTTTTTGACTATGTTGCAGTAGTCTTCATTTTGTAAAAGTTTGGCATTGAACTTCCAATAAGTTCTTTTATTTGATTGTCTAATTTTCGATTCTAAGCACAGTTCAATAAAGCAATGATCAGATAGAGGTGCATTTGACATTACAACTTTTACAGTGTGGCTAATAATGATGTCACTTCCTAGCCAATAGTCTATTCTAGATTTACAAGCTCCATTTGGTTTTAAACCAGGAAAAGCTCTTAATTCCTGGATTTCTTACTCTCCAAATATCTGTCAAGTTGTTACTTATCAAAAAATCTATAACTAGGTTATTTTTTTGTGGTCTACCTGTCCTTGAGGGCCATCTATCAGTCCATTCATCAGGAGTCATATTCCAATCACCACCCATTAAAATGTATTGTTGAAATCTCCCAATTCTTTGAATCTTTGGGCTGAAGGAAGGACAATACTCGGTGTATTTATGCTCAATCAACAATCATTTATTTCCATACAATTCAACACTTAAGAGCATAAGGACCATCATGATGGGGAGACATGCCTGAAGAGGGTCACAGCAGTCTCGAAATGGTGACGTGTTACTCAGCTTCTTATAGCCGCTAGTGGCCCCCACCTAGCTGTAAAAGCCCAAACATTCACATTCTTTCTCTGTTACGGCGTCCAAGTTACGACCTCGGCTCCCTGTCTTTCTCTGCTCTCTGTAAAGGTGGGGGTATGGAATGTGGTCTATCTCCCCTGTCTTAGACACAGAGTCTCCTGCTTACAACCTTCTTTTTATGATTCAACAATAAAGCATGTCAAGAAAACAGTGTAATACATTCATAGCAGATCAAGGATACAGAGTGATGCACATTTATCTAATAAACTAATAAGTGAATATGTTCTTTAAACTCAAAAGTATAATGAGAACTAAACTACATACAGATCACACACTCTATATTAAAGGGTATAATATGATCTACAGCAGTATTCTAATTCAACTACTTTGATTACATATATAAGGTAACCTATAATAACAGAATAATCTAATAGTATTCTGTAGGGTATTGATCTTTAAGTTCAAAAATATTTGAAGTTATATCGTCTAACATAATTTTATTCTGACTTTCATTGTCCATAAATGTTGACTAAAATGAAAAACAAACTTTCAACTCTCATTACAGCAATCAACCAATGACCATTCAAATCAGTCCGTTGTAGTACAAGATCCCCAGGAAAGTTATTGAATAAAATTGCTACACCCCCCGACCTAGTTGAGCCATGGCTAAACAGGATTTTGCTACCCCATTGGTTTGACCAAAAAGATACATCACTATCAGATGAATGAGTCTCTTGTAGAAAAATACAGTTTGATTTTTTACCTTTGCAGTACAAAAATAAGGCTTTTCTTTGAAAAGATTCTCTTAAACCCCTAACATTTAAAGAACCAAAACAAATGTTAACATTCAACATGAACTATAGACAGAATATCACTCACCACGTGAGAAAAAAAAGTTGGACTACCTAGTATATAATGTTGTGCTATGTGATTGCTAGCAACACAGCTATGTTAGCACAACATTAGCACAGTGAAGCTGGAGGATGAACGCCAACTTTTTTTCTACTCGATAAAAGTTAACGTGACGGATTCTGGTGGTCAGGGACAAATGCAATCACATAGCAGGTTGCTATACACAGGCCAAACTTCAGACAGGAGAACAACTGAGATCATTCATCGACAATACCAGGTTAGTTATTAATATACTGCAACAACATGGGAATAGAGCAGCTGCGAGAGAATTCAACATTAATGAATCAATGGTACAGAATCATCTCTTTGCTATGACTGTTGCCCAGTGTTCTGACAAAACGTCCCAGGCCCTGTTGTGGTGTAAGTGGCCCCATCCGGCAACTCAGTTCCGGGTGTGGTGTAGATTGCCTTAGCCAGAGTCACAGGCCCTGATGTGGTGTAAGTGGCCCCAGCCGGTCACTCAGGCCCTGGTGTGGTGTAGGTGGCATCAGCTAGCAGCACAAGACATTGGAAAAGAGCCAAAAGCAATGTCGTTAATGTGCCCTCATTAATGGGCAGCTGCTTTGGGTCTTTTAATACAGCCCTTCTCTGGATCAAAAGCAGTTCAATGACAGGCGTACAGCACCAGGTATTCCTGGGCAGTCTCCCATCCAAGTACTAACCAAGCCCAACCCTGCTTAGCTTCCGAGATCAGACGAGGTCGGGCGTGCTCAGGGTGGTATGGCCGTAAGCTGCTGGCCCCAGCACAATGTCTCAATTTATGGATTCAAGTGATTAGGTGGCAAGTACCTGAAGTTACGAAGACAATCCTATAACCGTACCTGCATGTTTGCATAATACCCTAACCCAAAGGCTCAGTTTAGCATTTATCCAACAGCACAGGCCCTGGATTGTTGAAGATGGCCACAGCAAGCAGCACAGGGCCTGGTTTGGTGAAGATGGCCTCGGCCAGAAGCGCAGGGCCTGGTGTGATGTGAGTGGCCTGAGCAAGAGCCACAGGCCCTGGTGTGGTGTAAGTGGCCTCAGCCAGCAGCAACAGGCCCTGGTGTGGTGTAAGTCGCCTCAGCCAGCACCCACAAGCCCTGGTGTGGTGTAGGTGGCCTCAGCCAGCAGCCACAGGCCCTGGTGTGGTGTAAGTGGCCTCAGCCAGCAGCCACAGGCCCTGGTGTGGTGTAAGTGGCCTCAGCGAGCAGCCACAGGCCCTGGTGTGGTCTAAGTGGCCTCAGACAGTGCCACAGGCCCTGGTGTGGTGTAAGTGGCCTCAGCCAGCAGCCACAGGCCCTGGTGTGGTGTAGGTGGCATCAGCTAGCAGCACAAGACATTGGAAAAGAGCCAAAAGCAATGTCGTTAATGTGCCCTCATTAATGGGCAGCTGCTTTTGGTCTTTTAATACACCCCTTCTCTGGATCAAAAGCGGTTCAATGACATGAAAGGCTTACAGTACCAGGTATTCCCAGGCAGTCTCTCATTCAAGTACTAAGAAAGCCCAGCCCTGCTTAGCTTCCGAGATCAGACGAGGTCGGGCGGGCTCAAGGTGGTATGGCCGTAAGATGCTGGTCCCAGGACAATGTCTCAATTTATGGATTCAAGTGATTAGGTGGCAAGTACCTGAAGTTACGAAAACAATCCTATAGCCATACCTGCATGTTTGCATAATACCCTAACCCAAAGGCTCAGTTTAGCATTTATCCAACAGCACAGGCCCTGGATTGTTGAAGATGGCCTCTGGAACCAGCACAGGCCCTTGTGTGTTGTACATGGCCACAGCTAGCAGCACAGGGCCTGTTTGGTGAAGATGGCCTCGGCCAGAAGCCACAGGCCCTGGTGTGGTGTAAGTGGCCTGAGCAAGAGCCACAGGCCCTGGTGTGGTGTAAGTGGTCTCAGCCAGCAGCCACAGACCCTGGTGTGGTGTAATTGGCCTCAATAGCAACTAAGGCCCTGGTGTGGTGTAGGTGGCCTCAGCCAGCAGCCACAGGCCCTGGTGTGGTGTAAGTGGCCTCAGCCAGCAGCCACAGGCCCTTGTGTGGTGTATGTGGCCTCAGCCAGCAGCCACAGGCCCTGGTGTGGTGTAGGTGGCCTCAGCCAGCAGCCACAGGCCCTTGTGTGGTGTATGTGGCCTCAGCCAGCAGCCACAGGCCCTGGTGTGGTGTAAGTGGCCTCAGAAACAAATAAGGCCGTGGTGTGGTGTAAGTGGCCTCAGCCAGAGCCACAGGCCCTGGTGTGGTGTAAGTGGCCTCAGCCAGCAGCACAGGGCCTGGTGTGTTGTACATGGCCACAGCAAGCAGCACTGGGCCAGGTTTGGTGAAGATGGCCTTGGCCAGAAGCACAGGGTCTGGTGTGATATGAGTGGCCTGAGCAAGAGCCACAGGCCCTGGTGTGGTGTAAGTGGCCTCAGCCAGCAGCCACAGGCCCTTGTGTGGTGTAAGTGGCCTCAGCCAGCAGCCACAGGCCCTGGTGTGGTGTAAGTGGCCTGAGCAAGAGCCACCGACCCTGGTGTGGTGTAATTGGCCTCAATAGCAACTAAGGCCCTGGTGTGGTGTAGGTGGCCTCAGCCAGCAGCCACAGGCCCTGGTGTGGTGTAAGTGGCCTCAGCCAGCAGCCACAGGCCCTGGTGTGGTGTAATTGGCCTCAATAGCAACTAAGGCCCTGGTGTGGTGTATGTGGCCTCAGCCAGCAGCCACAGGCCCTGGTGTGGTGTAAGTGGCCTCAGAAGCAAATAAGGCCGTGGTGTGGTTTAAGTGGCCTCAGCCAGAGCCACAGGCCTTGGTGTGGTGTAAGTCGCCTCATCCAGCAGCCACAGGCCCTGGTGTGGTGTAAGTGGCCCCAGCCGGTCACTCAGGCCCTGGTGTGGTGTAGGTGGCTTTAGCTAGAAGCACAAGACATTGGAAAACAGCCAAAAGCAATGTCGTTAATGTGCCCTCATTAATGGGAAGCTGCTTTTGGTCTTTTAATACATCCCTTCTCTGGATCAAAAGCGGTTCAATGACATGAAAATGAAAGGCTTACAGCACCAGGTATTCCCAGGTAGTCTCCCATCCAAGTACTAACCAAGCCCAGCCCTGCTTAGCTTCCGAGATCAGACGTGGTCGGGCGTGCTGAGGGTGGTATGGCCGTAAGCTGCTGACCTCAGCACAATGTCTCAATTTATGGATTCAACTGATTAGGTGGCAAGTACCTGAAGTTACGAAGACAATCCTATAACCATACCTGCATGTTTGCATAATACCCTAACCCAAAGGCTCAGTTTGGCATTTATCCAACAGCACAGGCCCTGGATTGTTGAAGATGGCCTCTGGAACCAGCACAGGGCCTGGTTTGGTGAAGATGGCCTCGGCCAGAAGCACAGGGCCTGGTGTGATATGAGTGGCCTGAGCAAGAGCCACAGGCCCTGGTGTGGTGTAAGTGGCCTGAGCAAGAGCCACAGGCCCTGGTGTGGTGTAAGTGGTCTCAGCCAGCAGCCACAGGCCCTTGTGTGGTGTAAGTGGCCTCAGCCAGCAGCCACAGGCCCTTGTGTGGTGTAAGTGGTCTCAGCCAGCAGCCACAGGCCCTGGTGTGGTGTAAGTGGCCTCAGCCAGTGCCACAGGCCCTGGTGTGGTGTAAGTGGCCTGAGCAAGAGCCACAGACCCTGGTGTGGTGTAATTGGCCTCAATAGCAACTAAGGCCCTGGTGTGGTGTAAGTGGCCTCAGCCAGTGCCACAGGCCCTGATGTGGTGTAAGTGGCCCCAGCCGGTCACTCAGGCCCTGGTGTGGTGTAGGTGGCATCAGCTAGCAGCACAAGACATTGGAAAACAGCCAAAAGCAACGTCGTTAATGTGCCCTCATTAATGGGCAGCTGCTTTTGGTCTTTTAATACACCCCTTCTCTGGATCAAAAGCGGTTCAATGACATGAAAATGAAAGGCTTACAGCACCAGGTATTGCAAGGAAGTCTCCCATCCAAGTACTAACCAAGCCCAGCCCTGCTTAGCTTCCGAGATCAGACGAGGTCGGGCGTGCTCAGGGTGGTATGGCCGTAAGCTGCTGGCCCCAGCACAATGTCTCAATTTATGGATTCAAGTGATTAGGTGGCAAGTACCTGAAGTTACGAAGACAATCCTATAACCATACCTGCATGTTTGCATAATACCCTAACCCAAAGGCTCAGTTTAGCATTTATCCAACAGCACAGGCCCTGGATTGTTGAAGATGGCCTCTGGAACCAGCACAGGGCCTGGTGTGTTGTACATGGCCAAAGCTAGCAGCACAGGGCCTGGTTTGGTGAAGATGGCCTCGGCCAGAAGCGCAGGGCCTGGTGTGATATGAGTGGCCTGAGCAAGAGCCACAGGCCCTGGTGTGGAGTAAGTGGCCTGAGCAAGAGCCACAGGCCCTGGTGTGGTGTAAGTGGCCTCAGCCAGAGCCACAGGCCCTGGTGTGGTGTAAGTGGCCTCAATAGCAACTAAGTCCCTGGTGTGGTGTAAGTGGCCTCAGCCAGCAGCCACAGGCCCTGGTGTGGTGTAAGTGGCCTCAGCCAGAGCCACAGGCCCTGATGTGGTGTAAGTGGCCCCAGCCGGTGCCACAGGCCCTTGTGTGGTGTAGGTGGCCTCAGCCAGCAGCCACAGGCCCTGGTGTGGTGTAAGTGGCCTCAGCCAGCAGCCACAGGCCCTGGTGTGGTGTAGGTGGCCTCAGCCAGAGCCACAGGCCCTGATGTGGTGTAAGTGGCCCCAGCCGGTCACTCAGGCCCTGGTGTGGTGTAGGTGGCATCAGCTAGCAGCACAAGACATTGGAAAAGAGCCAAAAACAATGTCGTTAATGTGCCCTCATTAATGGACAGCTGCTTTTGGTTTTTTAATACACCCCTTCTCTGGATCAAAAGCGGTTCAATGACATGAAAATGAAAGGCTTACAGCACCAGGTATTCCAAGGAAGTCTCCCTTCCAAGTACTAACCAAGCCCAGCCCTGCGTAGCTTCCGAGATCAGACGAGGTCGGGCGTGCTCAGGGTGGTATGGCCGTAAGCTGCTGGCCCCAGCACAATGTCTCAATTTATGGATTCAACTGATTAGGTGGCAAGTACCTGAAGTTACGAAGACAATCCTATAACCATACCTGCATGTTTGCATAATACCCTAACCCAAAGGCTCAGTTTAGCATTTATCCAACAGCACAGGCCCTGGATTGTTGAAGATGGCCTCAGGAACCAGAACAGGGCCTGGTGTGTTGTACATGGCCACAGCTAGCAGCACAGGGCCTGGTTTGGTGAAGATGGCCTCGGCCAGAAGCACAGGGCCTGGTGTGATATGAGTGGCCTGAGCAAGAGCCACAGGCCCTGGTGTGGAGTAAGTGGCCTGAGCAAGAGCCACAGGCCCTTGTGTGGTGTAAGTGGCCTCAGAAGCAAATAAGGCCGTGGTGTGGTGTATGTGGCCTCAGCCAGCAGCCACAGGCCCTGGTGTGGTGTAAGTGGCCTCAGAAGCAAATAAGGCCGTGGTGTGGTGTATGTGGCCTCAGCCAGGAGCCACAGGCCCTGGTGTGGTGTAAGTGGCCTCAGCCAGCAGCCACAGGCCTTGGTGTGGAGTAAGTCGCCTCAGCCAGAAGCCACAGGCACTGGTGTGGTGTAATTGGCCTCAATAGCAACTAATGCCCTGGTGTGGTGTAGGTGGCCTCAGCCAGCAGCCAAAGGCCCTGGTGTGGTGTAAGTGGCCTCAATAGCAACTAAGGCCCTGGTATGGTGTAAGTGGCCTCATCCAGCAGCCACAGGCTCTGGTGTGGTGTAAGTGGCCCCAGCCGGTGCCACAGGCCCTTGTGTGGTGTAGGTGGCCTCAGCCAGCAGCCACAGGCCCTGGTGTGGTGTAAGTGGCCTCAATAGCAACTAAGGCCCTGGTATGGTGTAAGTGGCCTCAGCCAGAGCCACAGGCCCTGATGTGGTGTAAGTGGCCCCAGCCGGTGCCACAGGCCCTTGTGTGGTGTAGGTGGCCTCAGCCAGCAGCCACAGGCCCTGGTGTGGTGTAAGTGGCCTCAGCCAGCAGCCACAGGCCCTGGTGTGGTGTATGTGGCCTCAGCCAGGAGCCACAGGCCCTGGTGTGGTGTAAGTGGCCTCAATAGCAACTAAGGCCCTGGTGTGGTGTAAGTGGCCTCAGCCAGCAGCCACAGGCCTTGGTGTGGAGTAAGTCGCCTCAGCCAGAAGCCACAGGCACTGGTGTGGTGTAAGTGGCCTCAGCCAGCAGCCACAGGCCCTGGTGTGGTGTAAGTGGCCTCAGCCAGCAGCCACAGGCCCTGGTGTGGTGTAAGTGGCCTCAGCCAGCAGCCACAGGCCCTGGTGTGGTGTAAGTTGCCTCAGCCAGTGCCACAGGTCCTGGTGTGGTGTAAGTGGCCTGAGCAAGAGTCACAGACCCTGGTGTGGTGTAATTGGCCTCAATAGCAACTAATGCCCTGGTGTGGTGTAGGTGGCCTCAGCCAGCAGCCACAGGCCCTGGTGTGGTGTAAGTGGCCTCAGCCAGCAGCCACAGGCCCTGATGTGGTGTAAGTGGCCCCAGCCGGTCACTCAGGCCCTGGTGTGGTGTAGGTGGCATCAGCTAGCAGCACAAGACATTGGAAAACAGCCAAAAGCAATGTCGTTAATGTGCCCTCATTAATGGGCAGCTGCTTTTGGTCTTTTAATACACCCCTTCTCTGGATCAAAAGCGGTTCAATGACATGAAAATGAAAGGCTTACAGCACCAGGTATTCCCAGGCAGTCTCCCATCCAAGTACTAACCAAGCCCAGCCCTGCTTAGCTTCCGAGATCAGACGAGGTCAGGCATGCTCAGGGTGGTATGGCCGTAAGCTGCTAGCCCCAGCACAATGTCTCAATTTATGGATTCAACTGATTAGGTGGCAAGTACCTGAAGTTACGAAGACAATCCTATAACCATACCTGCATGTTTGCATAATACCCTAACCCAAAGGCTCAGTTTGGCATTTATCTAACAGCACAGGCCCTGGATTGTTGAAGATGGCCTCTGGAACCAGCACAGGGCCTGGTGTGTTGTACATGGCCACAGCTAGCAGCACAGGGCCAGGTTTGGTGAAGATGGCCTCGGCCGGAAGCACAGGGTCTGGTGTGATATGAGTGGCCTGAGCAAGAGCCACAGGCCCTGGTGTGGTGTAAGTGGCCTCAGCCAGCAGCCACAGGCCCTGGTGTGGTGTAAGTGGCCTCAGCCAGCAGCCACAGGCCCTGGTGTGGTGTAAGTGGCCTCAGCCAGCAGCCACAGGCCCTGGTGTGGTGTAGGTGGCCTCAGCCAGCAGCCACAGGCCCTTGTGTGGTGTAAGTGGCCTCAGCCAGCAGCCACAGGCCCTGGTGTGGTGTAAGTGGCCTCAGCCAGTGCCACAGGCCCTGGTGTGGTGTAATTGGCCTCAATAGCAACTAAGGCCCTGGTGTTGTGTATGTGGCCTCAGCCAGCAGCACAGGGCCTGGTGTGTTGTACATGGCCACAGCAAGCAGCACTGGGCCAGGTTTGGTGAAGATGGCCTTGGCCAGAAGCACAGGGTCTGGTGTGATATGAGTGGCCTGAGCAAGAGCCACAGGCCCTGGTGTGGTGTAAGTGGCCTCAGCCAGCAGCCACAGGCCCTGGTGTGGTGTAAGTGGCCTCAGCCACTGCCACAGGCCCTGGTGTGGTGTAATTGGCCTCAGCCAGCAGCCACAGGCCCTGGTGTGGTGTAATTGGCCACAATAGCAACTAAGGCCCTGGTGTGGTGTATGTGGCCTCAGCCAGCAGCCACAGGCCCTGGTGTGGTGTAAGTGGCCTCAATAGCAACTAAGGCCCTGGTGTGGTGTAAGTGGCCTCATCCAGCAGCCACAGGCCTTGGTGTGGTGTAAGTCGCCTCATCCAGCAGCCACAGGCCCTGGTGTGGTGTAATTGGCATCAGCTAGCAGCACAAGACATTGGAAAACAGCCAAAAGCAGTGTCGTTAATGTGCCCTCATTAATGGGCAGCTGCTTTTGGTCTTTTAATACACCCCTTCTCTGGATCAAAAGCGGTTCAATGACATGAAAATGAAAGGCTTAAAGCACCAGGTATTGCCAGGAAGTCTCCCATCCAAGTACTAACCAAGTTCAGCCCTGCTTAGCTTCCGAGATCAGACGAGGTCGGGCGTGCTCAGGGTGGTATGGCCGTAAGCTGCTGGCTCCAGCACAATGTCTCAATTTATGGATTCAACTGATTAGGTGGCAAGTACCTGAAGTTACGAAGACAATCCTATAACCATACCTGCATGTTTGCATAATACCCTAACCCAAAGGCTCAGTTTGGCATTTATCCAACAGCACAGGCCCTGGATTGTTGAAGATGGCCTCAGGAACCAGCACAGGGCCTGGTGTGTTGTACATGGCCACAGCTAGCAGCACAGGGCCTGGTTTGGTGAAGATGGCCTCGGCCAGAAGCACAGGGCCTGGTGTGATATGAGTGGCCTGAGCAAGAGCCACAGGCCCTGGTGTGGTGTAAGTGGCCTGAGCAAGAGCCACAGGCCCTGGTGTGGTGTAAGTGGCCTGAGCAAGAGCCACAGGCCCTGGTGTGGTGTAAGTGGCCTCAGAAGCAAATAAGGCCGTGGTGTGGTGTAAGTGGCCTCAGCCAGAGCCACAGGCCCTGGTGTGGTGTAAGTGGCCTCAGAAGCAAATAAGGCCGTGGTGTGGTGTAAGTGGCCTCAGCCAGAGCCACAGGCCCTGGTGTGGTGTAAGTGGCCTCAGAAGCAAATAAGGCCGTGGTGTGGTGTAAGTGGCCTCATCCAGCAGCCACAGGCCTTGGTGTGGTGTAAGTCGCCTCATCCAGCAGCCACAGGCCCTGGTGTGGTGTAAGTGGCCTCAGCCAGCAGCCACAGGCCCTTTTGTGGTGTAAGTGGCCTCAGCCAGCAGCCACAGGCCCTGGTGTGGTGTAAGTGGCCTCAGCCAGTGCCACAGGCCCTGGTGTGGTGTATGTGGCCTCAGCCAGCAGCCACAGGCCCTGGTGTGGTGTAAGTGGCCTCAGAAGCAAATAAGGCCGTGGTGTGGTGTAAGTCGCCTCAGCCAGAAGCCACAGGCACTGGTGTGGTGTAAGTGGCCTCAGCCAGCAGCCACAGGCCCTGGTGTGGTGTAAGTGGCCTCAGCCAGCAGCCACAGGCCCTGGTGTGGTGTAAGTGGCCTCAGCCAGCAGCCACAGGCCCTGGTGTGGTGTAAGTGGCCTCAGCCAGTGCCACAGGCCCTGGTGTGGTGTAAGTGACCTGAGCAAGAGCCACAGACCCTTGTGTGGTGTAATTGGCCTCAATAGCAACTAATGCCCTGGTGTGGTGTAGGTGGCCTCAGCCAGCAGCCACAGGCCCTGGTGTGGTGTAAGTGGCCTCAGCCAGTGCCACAGGCCCTGGTGTGGTGAAAGTGGCCTGAGCAAGAGCCACAGACCCTGGTGTGGTGTAATTGGCCTCAATAGCAACTAATGCCCTGGTGTGGTATAAGTGGCCTCAGCCAGCAGCCACAGGCCCTGGTGTGGTGTAAGTGGCCTCAGCCAGAGCCACAGGCCCTGATGTGGTGTAAGTGGCCCCAGCCGGTCACTCAGGCCCTGGTGTGGTGTATGTGGCATCAGCTAGCAGCACAAGACATTGGAAAACAGCCAAAAGCAATGTCGTTAATGTGCCCTCATTAATGGGCAGCTGCTTTTGGTTTTTTAATACACCCCTTCTCTGGATCAAAAGCGGTTCAATGACATGAAAATGAAAGGCTTACAGCACCAGGTATTCCCAGGCATACTCCCATCCAAGTACTAACCAAGCCCAGCCCTGCTTAGCTTCCGAGATCAGACGAGGTCAGGCGTGCTCAGGGTGGTATGGCCGTAAGCTGCTGGCCCCAGCACAATGTCTCAATTTATGGATTCAACTGATTAGGTGGCAAGTACCTGAAGTTACGAAGACAATCCTATAACCATACCTGCATGTTTGCATAATACCCTAACCCAAAGGCTCAGTTTAGCATTTATCCAACAGCACAGGCCCTGGATTGTTGAAGATGGCCTCAGGAACCAGAGCAGGGCCTGGTGTGTTGTACATGACCAAAGCTAGCAGCACAGGGCCTGGTTTGGTGAAGATGGCCTCGGCCAGAAGCACAGGGCCTGGTGTGATATAAGTGGCCTGAGCAAGAGCCACAGGCCCTGGTGTGGAGTAAGTGGCCTGAGCAAGAGCCACAGGCCCTGGTGTGGTGTAAGTGGCCTTAGCAAGAGCAACAGGCCCTGGTGTGGAGTAAGTGGCCTCAGCCAGCAGCCACAGGCCCTGGTGTGGTGTAAGTGGCCTCAGAAGCAAATAAGGCCGTGGTGTGGTGTATGTGGCCTCAGCCAGCAGCCACAGGCCCATGTGTGGTGTAAGTGGCCTCAATAGCAACTAAGGCCCTGGTGTGGTGTAAGTGGCCTCAGCCAGCAGCCACAGGCCTTGGTGTGGTGTAAGTGGCCTCATCCAGCAGCCACAGGCCCTGGTGTGGTGTAAGTGGCCTCAGCCAGAGCCACAGGCCCTGGTGTGGTGTAATTGGCCTCAATAGCAACTAATGCCCTGGTGTGGTGTAAGTGGCCTCAGCCAGCAGCCACAGGCCCTGGTGTGGTGTAAGTGGCCGCAGCCGGTCACTCAGGCCCTGGTGTGGTGTAGGTGGGCTCAGCCAGCAGCCACAGGCCTTGGTGTGGTGTAAGTCGCCTCATCCAGCAGCCACAAGCCCTGGTGTGGTGTAAGTGGCCTCAGCCAGAGCCACAGGCCCTGATGTGGTGTAAGTGGCCCCAGCCGGTCACTCAGGCCCTGGTGTGGTGTAGGTGGCATCAGCTAGCAGCACAAGACATTGGAAAACAGCCAAAAGCAGTGTCGTTAATGTGCCCTCATTAATGGGCAGCTGCTTTTGGTCTTTTAATACACCCCTTCTCTGGATCAAAAGCAGTTCAATGACATGAAAATGAAAGGCTTACAGCACCAGGTATTCCCAGGCAGTCTCCCATCCAAGTACTAACCAAGCCCAGCCCTGCTTAGCTTCCGAGATCAGACGAGGTCGGGCGTGCTCAGGGTGGTATGGCCGTAAGCTGCTGGCCCCAGCACAATGTCTCAATTTATGGATTCAAGTGATTAGGTGGCAAGTACCTGAAGTTACGAAGACAATCCTATAACCATAACTGCATGTTTGCATAATACCCTAACCCAAAGGCTCAGTTTGGCATTTATCCAACAGCACAGGCCCTGGATTGTTGAAGATGGCCTCTGGAACCAGCACAGGGCCTGGTGTGTTGTACATGGCCACAGCTAGCAGCACAGGGCCTGGTTGGGTGAAGATGGCCTCGGCCAGAAGCACAGGGTCTGGTGTGATATGAGTGGCCTGAGCCAGAGCCACAGGCCCTGGTGTGGTGTAAGTGTCCTCAGCCAGCAGCCACAGGCCCTGGTGTGGTGTAAGTGGCCTCAGCCAGCAGCCACAGGCCCTGGTGTGGTGTAAGTGGCCTCAGCCAGTGCCACAGGCCCTGGTGTGGTGTAATTGGCCTCAATAGCAACTAAGGCCCTGGGGTGGTGTATGTGGCCTCAGCCAGCAGCCACAGGCCCTGGTGTGGTGTACATGGCCACAGCCAGCAGCCACAGGCCCTGGTGTGGTGTAAGTGGCCTCAATAGCAACTAAGGCCCTGGTGTGGTGTAAGTGGCCTCAGCCAGCAGCCACAGGCCTTGGTGTGGTGTAAGTCGCCTCATCCAGCAGCCACAGGCCCTGGTGTGGTGTAAGTGGCCTCAGCCAGCAGCCACAGGCCCTGGTGTGGTGTAAGTGGCCTGAGCAAGAGCCACAGACCCTGGTGTGGTGTAATTGGCCTCAATAGCAACTAATGCCCTGGTGTGGTGTAAGTGGCCTCAGCCAGCAGCCACAGGCCCTGGTGTGGTGTAAGTGGCCTCAGCCAGCAGCCACAGGCATTGATGTGGTGTAAGTGGCCCCAGCCGGTCACTCAGGCCCTGGTGTGGTGTAGGTGGCATCAGCTAGCAGCACAAGACATTGGAAAACAGCCAAAAGCAATGTCGTTAATGTGCCCTCATTAATGGGCAGCTGCTTTTGGTCTTTTAATACACCCCTTCTCTGGATCAAAAGCGGTTCAATGACATGAAAATGAAAGGCTTACAGCACCAGGTATTCCCAGGCAGTCTCCCATCCAAGTACTAACCAAGCCCAGCCCTGCTTAGCTTCCGAGATCAGACGAGGTCGGGCGTGCTCAGGGTGGTATGGCCGTAAGCTGCTGGCCCCAGCACAATGTCTCAATTTATGGATTCAACTGATTAGGTGGCAAGTACCTGAAGTTACGAAGACAATCCTTTAACCATACCTGCATGTTTGCATAATACCCTAACCCAAAGGCTCAGTTTAGCATTTATCTAACAGCACAGGCCCTGGATTGTTGAAGATGGCCTCAGGAACCAGCACAGGGCCTGGTGTGTTGTACATGGCCACAGCTAGCAGCACAGGGCCTGGTTTGGTGAAGATGGCCTCGGCCAGAAGCGCAGGGCCTGGTGTGATGTGAGTGGCCTGAGCAAGAGCCACAGGCCCTGGTGTGGTGTAAGTCGCCTCAGCCAGCAGCCACAGGCCCTGGTGTGGTGTAAGTGGCCTCAGCCAGCAGCCACAGGCCCTGGTGTGGTGTAAGTGGCCTCAGCCAGAGCCACAGGCCCTGGTGTGGTGTAAGTGGCCTCAGCCAGTGCCACAGGCCCTGGTGTGGTGTAAGTGGCCTGAGCAAGAGCCACAGACCCTGGTGTGGTGTAATTGGCCTCAATAGCAACTAATGCCCTGGTGTGGTGTAGGTGGCCTCAGCCAGCAGCCACAGGCCCTGGTGTGGTGTAAGTGGCCTCAGCCAGTGCCACAGGCCCTGGTGTGGTGTAATTGGCCTCAATAGCAACTAAGGCCCTGGGGTGGTGTATGTGGCCTCAGCCAGCAGCCACAGGCCCTGGTGTGGTGTACATGGCCACAGCCAGCAGCCACAGGCCCTGGTGTGGTGTAAGTGGCCTCAATAGCAACTAAGGCCCTGGTGTGGTGTAAGTGGCCTCAGCCAGCAGCCACAGGCCTTGGTGTGGTGTAAGTCGCCTCATCCAGCAGCCACAGGCCCTGGTGTGGTGTAAGTGGCCTCAGCCAGCAGCCACAGGCCCTGGTGTGGTGTAAGTGGCCTCAGCCAGTGCCACAGGCCCTGGTGTGGTGTAAGTGGCCTGAGCAAGAGCCACAGACCCTGGTGTGGTGTAATTGGCCTCAATAGCAACTAATGCCCTGGTGTGGTGTAGGTGGCCTCAGCCAGCAGCCACAGGCCCTGGTGTGGTGTAGGTGGCCTCAGCCAGCAGCTACAGGCCCTTGTGTGGTGTAAGTGGCCTCAGCCAGCAGCCACAGGCCCTGGTGTGGTGTAAGTGGCCTCAGCCAGTGCCACAGGCCCTGGTGTGGTGTAATTGGCCTCAATAGCAACTAAGGCCCTGGTGTTGTGTATGTGGCCTCAGCCAGGAGCCACAGGCCCTGGTGTGGTGTAAGTGGCCTCAGAAGTAAATAAGGCCCTGGTGTGGTGTAAGTGGCCTCAGCCAGCAGCACAGGGCCTTGTGTCTTGTACATGGCCACAGCAAGCAGCACTGGGCCAGGTTTGGTGAAGATGGCCTTGGCCAGAAGCACAGGGTCTGGTGTGATATGAGTGGCCTGAGCAAGAGCCACAGGCCCTGGTGTGGTGTAAGTGGCCTCAACCAGAAGCCACAGGCCCTGGTGTGGTGTAGGTGGCCTCAGCCAGCAGCCACAGGCCATTGTGTGGTGTAAGTGGCCTCAGCCAGCAGCCACAGGCCCTGGTGTGGTGTAAGTGGCCTCAGCCAGCAGCCACAGGCCCTGGTGTGGTGTAAGTGGCCTCAGCCAGCAGCCACAGGCCCTGGTGTGGTGTAAGTGGCCTGAGCAAGAGCTACAGACCCTGGTGTGGTGTAATTGGCGTCAATAGCAACTAAGGCCCTGGTGTGGTGTAGGTGGCCTCAGCCAGCAGCCACAGGCCCTGGTGTGGTGTAAGTGGCCTCAGCCAGCAGCCACAGGCCCTGGTGTGGTGTAAGTGGCCTCAGCCAGCAGCCACAGGCCCTGATGTGGTGTAAGTGGCCCCAGCCGGTCACTCAGGCCCTGGTGTGGTGTAGGTGGCATCAGCTAGCAGCACAAGACATTGGAAAACAGCCAAAAGCAATGTCGTTAATGTGCCCTCATTAATGGGCAGCTGCTTTTGGTCTTTTAATACACCCCTTCTCTGGATCAAAAGCGGTTCAATGACATGAAAATGAAAGGCTTACAGCACCAGGTATTCCCAGGAAGTCTCCCATCCAAGTACTAACCAAGCCCAGCCCTGCTTAGCTTCCGAGATCAGACGAGGTCGGGCGTGCTCAGGGTGGTATGGCCGTAAGCTGCTGGCCCCAGCACAATGTCTCAATTTATGGATTCAACTGATTAGGTGGCAAGTACCTGAAGTTACGAAGACAATCCTTTAACCATACCTGCATGTTTGCATAATACCCTAACCCAAAGGCTCAGTTTAGCATTTATCTAACAGCACAGGCCCTGGATTGTTGAAGATGGCCTCAGGAACCAGCATAGGGCCTGGTGTGTTGTACATGGCCACAGCTAGCAGCACAGGGCCTGGTTTGGTGAAGATGGCCTCGGCCAGAAGCTCAGGGCCTGGTGTGATGTGAGTGGCCTGAGCAAGAGCCACAGGCCCTGGTGTGGTGTAAGTCGCCTCAGCCCGAAGCCACAGGCACTGGTGTGGTGTAAGTGGCCTCAGCCAGCAGCCACAGGCCCTGGTGTGGTGTAAGTGGCCTCAGCCAGCAGCCACAGGCCCTGGTGTGGTGTACGTGGCCTCAGCCAGCAGCCACAGGCCCTGGTGTGGTGTAAGTGGCCTCAGCCAACAGCCACAGGCCCTGGTGTGGTGTAAGTGGCCTCAGCCAGAGCCACAGGCCCTGGTGTGGTGTAAGTGGCCTCAGCCAGTGCCACAGGCCCTGGTGTGGTGTAAGTGGCCTGAGCAAGAGCCACAGACCCTGGTGTGGTGTAATTGGCCTCAATAGCAACTAATGCCCTGGTGTGGTGTAGGTGGCCTCAGCCAGCAGCCACAGGCCCTGGTGTGGTGTAAGTGGCCTCAGCCAGTGCCACAGGCCCTGGTGTGGTGTAAGTGGCCTGAGCAAGAGCCACAGACCCTGGTGTGGTGTAATTGGCCTCAATAGCAACTAATGCCCTGGTGTGGTGTAGGTGGTCTCAGCCAGCAGCCACAGGCCCTGGTGTGGTGTAAGTGGCCTCAGCCAGTGCCACAGGCCCTGGTGTGGCGTAAGTGGCCTGAGCAAGAGTCACAGACCCTGGTGTGGTGTAATTGGCCTCAATAGCAACTAATGCCCTGGTGTGGTGTAGGTGGACTCAGCCAGCAGCCACAGGCCCTGGTGTGGTGTAAGTGGCCTCAGCCAGTGCCACAGGCCCTGGTGTGGTGTAAGTGGCCTCAATAGCAACTAATGCCCTGGTGTGGTGTAAGTGGCCTCAGCCAGCAGCCACAGGCCCTGGTGTGGTGTAATTGGCCTCAATAGCAACTAAGGCCCTGGTGTGGTGTAATTGGCCTCAATAGCAACTAAGGCCCTGGTGTGGTGTAAGTGGCCTCAGCCAGCAGCCACAGGCCCTGGTGTGGTGTAAGTGGCCTCAGCCAGAGCCACAGGGTCTGATGTGGTGTAAGTGGCCCCAGCCGGTCACTCAGGCCCTGGTGTGGTGTAGGTGGCATCAGCTAGCAGCACAAGACATTGGAAAAGAGCCAAAAGCAATGTCGTTAATGTGCCCTCATTAATGGGCAGCTGCTTTTGGTCTTTTAATACACCCCTTCTCTGGATCAAAAGCGGTTCAATGACATGAAAATGAAAGGCTTACAGCACCAGGTATTCCAAGGAAGTCTCCCATCCAAGTACTAACCAAGCCCAGCCCTGCTTAGCTTCCGAGATCAGACGAGGTCAGGCGTGCTCAGGGTGGTATGGCCGTAAGCTGCTGGCCCCAGCACAATGTCTCAATTTATGGATTCAAGTGATTAGGTGGCAAGTACCTGAAGTTACGAAGACAATCCTATAACCATACCTGCATGTTTGCATAATACCCTAACCCAAAGGCTCAGTTTAGCATTTATCCAACAGCACAGGCCCTGGATTGTTGAAGATGGCCTCAGGAACCAGAACAGGGCCTGGTGTGTTGTACATGGCCACAGCTAGCAGCACAGGGCCTGGTTTGGTGAAGATGGCCTCGGCCAGAAGCACAGGGCCTGGTGTGATATGAGTGGCCTGAGCAAGAGCCACAGGCCCTGGTGTGGTGTAAGTGGCCTGAGCAAGAGCCACAGGCCCTGGTGTGGTGTAAGTGGCCTGAGCAAGAGCCACAGGCCCTGGTGTGGAGTAAGTGGCCTGAGCAAGAGCCACAGGCCCTGGTGTGGAGTAAGTGGCCTGAGCAAGAGCCACAGGCCCTGGTGTGGTGTAATTGGCCTCAATAGCAACTAAGGCCCTGGTGTGGTGTATGTGGCCTCAGCCAGCAGCCACAGGCCCTGGTGTGGTGTAAGTGGCCTCAGAAGCAAATAAGGCCGTGGTGTGGTGTATGTGACCTCAGCCAGGAGCCACAGGCCCTGGTGTGGTGTAAGTGGCCTCAGCCAGCAGCCACAGGCCCTGGTGTGGTGTAAGTGGCCTCAGCCAGCAGCCACAGGCCCTGGTGTGGTGTAAGTGGCCTCAGCCAGAGCCACAGGCCCTGGTGTAGTGTAAGTGGCCTCAGCCAGTGCCACAGACCCTGGTGTGGTGTAAGGGGCCTCAATAGCAACTAATGCCCTGGTGTGGTGTAAGTGGCCTCAGCCAGCAGCCACAGGCACTGGTGTGGTGTAAGTGGCCTCAGCCAGCAGCCACAGGCCCTGGTGTGGTGTAAGTGGCCTCAGCCAGCAGCCACAGGCCCTGGTGTGGTGTAAGTGGCCTGAGCCAGCAGCCACAGGCCCTGGTGTGGTGTAAGTGGCCTCAGCCAGAAGCCACAGGCACTGGTGTGGTGTAAGTGCCCTCAGCCAGCAGCCACAGGCCCTGGTGTGGTGTAAGTGGCCTCAGCCAGAAGCCACAGGCCCTGGTGTGGTGTAAGTGGACTCAGCCAGTGCCACAGGCCCTGGTGTGGTGTAAGTGGCCTGAGCAAGAGTCACAGACCCTGGTGTGGTGTAATTGGCCTCAATAGCAACTAATGCCCTGGTGTGGTGTAAGTGGCCTCAGCCAGCAGCACAGGGCCTGGTGTGTTGTACATGGCCACAGCAAGCAGCACTGGGCCAGGTTTGGTGAAGATGGCCTTGGCCAGAAGCACAGGGTCTGGTGTGATATGAGTGGCCTGAGCAAGAGCCACAGGCCCTGGTGTGGTGTAGGTGGCCTCAGCCAGCAGCCAGCAGCCACAGGCCCTGGTGTGGTGTAAGTGGCCTCAGCCAGCAGCCACAGGCCCTTGTGTGGTGTAAGTGGCCTCAGCCAGCAGCCACAGGCCCTGGTGTGGTTTAAGTGGCCTCAGCCAGCAGCCACAGGCCCTGGTGTGGTGTAAGTGGCCTCAGCCAGCAGCCACAGGCCCTGGTGTGGTGTAAGTGGCCTCAGCCAGCAGCCACAGGCCCTGGTGTGGTGTAAGTGGCCTCAGCCAGCAGCCACAGGCCCTGGTGTGGTGTAAGTGGCCTCAGCCAGAGCCACAGGCCCTGATGTGGTGTAAGTGGCCCCAGCCGGTCACTCAGGCCCTGGTGTGGTGTAGGTGGCATCAGCTAGCAGCACAAGACATTGGAAAAGAGCCAAAAGCAATGTCGTTAATGTGCCCTCATTAATGGGCAGCTGCTTTTGGTCTTTTAATACACCCCTTCTCTGGATCAAAAGCGGTTCAATGACATGAAAATGAAAGGCTTACAGCACCAGGTATTCCAAGGAAGTCTCCCATCCAAGTACTAACCAAGCCCAGCCCTGCTTAGCTTCCGAGATCAGACGAGGTCGGGCGTGCTCAGGGTGGTATGGCCGTAAGCTGCTGGCCCCAGCACAATGTCTCAATTTATGGATTCAAGTGATTAGGTGGCAAGTACCTGAAGTTACGAAGACAATCCTATAACCATACCTGCATGTTTGCATAATACCCTAACCCAAAGGCTCAGTTTAGCATTTATCCAACAGCACAGGCCCTGGATTGTTGAAGATGGCCTCAGGAACCAGAACAGGGCCTGGTGTGTTGTACATGGCCACAGCTAGCAGCACAGGGCCTGGTTTGGTGAAGATGGCCTCGGCCAGAAGCACAGGGCCTGGTGTGATATGAGTGGCCTGAGCAAGAGCCACAGGCCCTGGTGTGGTGTAAGTGGCCTGAGCAAGAGCCACAGGCCCTGGTGTGGTGTAAGTGGCCTGAGCAAGAGCCACAGGCCCTGGTGTGGAGTAAGTGGCCTGAGCAAGAGCCACAGGCCCTGGTGTGGTGTAAGTGGCCTCAGAAGCAAATAAGGCCGTGGTGTGGTGTATGTGGCCTCAGCCAGGAGCCACAGGCCCTGGTGTGGTGTAAGTGGCCTCAGCCAGCAGCCACAGGCCCTGGTGTGGTGTAAGTGGCCTCAGCCAGCAGCCACAGGCCCTGGTGTGGTGTAAGTGGCCTCAGCCAGTGCCACAGGCCCTGGTGTGGTGTAAGTGGCCTGAGCAAGAGTCACAGACCCTGGTGTGGTGTAATTGGCCTCAATAGCAACTAAGGCCCTGGTGTGGTGTAAGTGGCCTCAGCCAGCAGCCACAGGCCCTGGTGTGGTGTAAGTGGCCTCAGCCAGCAGCCACAGGCCCTGGTGTGGTGTAAGTGGCCTCAGCCAGAGCCACAGGCCCTGGTGTGGTGTAAGTGGCCTCAGCCAGTGCCACAGGCCCTGGTGTGGTGTAAGTGGCCTGAGCAAGAGCCACAGACCCTGGTGTGGTGTAATTGGCCTCAATAGCAACTAATGCCCTGGTGTGGTGTAGGTGGCCTCAATAGCAACTAATGCCCTGGTGTGGTGTAAGTGGCCTCAGCCAGCAGCCACAGGCCCTGGTGTGGTGTAAGTGGCCTGAGCAAGAGCCACAGACCCTGGTGTGGTGTAATTGGCCTCAATAGCAACTAAGGCCCTGGTGTGGTGTAAGTGGCCTCAGCCAGTGCCACAGGCCCTGGTGTGGAGTAAGTGGCCTCAATAGCAACTAAGGCCCTGGTGTGGTGTATGTGGCCTCAGCCAGCAGCCACAGGCCCTGGTGTGGTGTAAGTGGCCTCAGAAGCAAATAAGGCCGTGGTGTGGTGTATGTGGCCTCAGCCAGCAGCCACAGGCCCTGGTGTGGTGTAAGTGGCCTCAATAGCAACTAAGGCCGTGGTGTGGTGTAAGTGGCCTCAGCCAGCAGCCACAGGCCCTGGTGTGGTGTAAGTGGCCTCAGCCAGCAGCCACAGGCCCTGGTGTTTTGTAAGTGGCCTGAGCAAGAGCCACAGGCCCTGGTGTGGTGTAATTGGCCTCAATAGCAACTAAGGCCCTGGTGTGGTGTATGTGGCCTCAGCCAGCAGCCACAGGCCCTGGTGTGGTGTAAGTGGCCTCAGAAGCAAATAAGGCCGTGTTGTGGTGTATGTGGCCTCAGCCAGCAGCCACAGGCCCTGGTGTGGTGTAAGTGGCCTCAATAGCAACTAAGGCCCTGGTGTGGTGTAGGTGGCCTCAGCCAGCAGCCACAGGCCCTGGTGTGGTGTAAGTGGCCTCAGCCAGCAGCCACAGGCCCTGGTGTGGTGTAAGTGGCCTCAGCCAGAGCCACAGGCCCTGATGTGGTGTAAGTGGCCCCAGCCGGTCACTCAGGCCCTGGTGTGGTGTAGGTGGCATCAGCTAGCAGCACAAGACATTGGAAAAGAGCCAAAAGCAATGTCGTTAATGTGCCCTCATTAATGGGCAGCTGCTTTTGGTCTTTTAATACACCCCTTCTCTGGATCAAAAGCGGTTCAATGACATGAAAATGAAAGGCTTACAGCACCAGGTATTCCCAGGCAGTCTCCCATCCAAGTACTAACCAAGCCCAGCCCTGCTTAGCTTCCGAGATCAGACGAGGTCGGGCGTGCTCAGGGTGGTATGGCCGTAAGCTGCTGGCCCCAGCACAATGTCTCAATTTATGGATTCAACTGATTAGGTGGCAAGTACCTGAAGTTACGAAGACAATCCTATAACCATACATGCATGTTTGCATAATACCATAACCCAAAGGCTCAGTTTGGCATTTATCTAACAGCACAGGCCCTGGATTGTTGAAGATGGCCTCTGGAACCAGCACAGGGCCTGGTGTGTTGTACATGGCCACAGCAAGCAGCACAGGGCCAGGTTTGGTGAAGATAGCCTCGGCCAGAAGCACAGGGTCTGGTGTGATATGAGTGGCCTGAGCAAGAGCCACAGGCCCTGGTGTGGTGTAGGTGGCCTCAGCCAGCAGCCACAGGCCCTTGTGTGGTGTAAGTGGCCTCAGCCAGCAGCCACAGGCCCTGGTGTGGTGTAAGTGGCCTCAGGCAGAAGCCACAGGCACTGGTGTGGTGTAAGTGCCCTCAGCCAGCAGCCACAGGCCCTGGTGTGGTGTAAGTGACCTCAGCCAGCAGCCACAGGCCCTGGTGTGGTGTAAGTGGCCTCAGCCAGCAGCCACAGGCCCTGGTGTGGTGTAAGTGGACTCAGCCAGTGCCACAGGCCCTGGTGTGGTGTAAGTGGCCTGAGCAAGAGTCACAGACCCTGGTGTGGTGTAATTGGCCTCAATAGCAACTAATGCCCTGGTGTGGTGTAAGTGACCTCAGCCAGCAGCCACAGGCCCTGGTGTGGTGTAAGTGGCCTCAGCCAGCAGCCACAGGCCCTGGTGTGGTGTAAGTGGCCTCAGCCAGCAGCCACAGGCCCTGGTGTGGTGTAAGTGGCCTCAGCCAGCAGCCACAGGCACTGGTGTGGTGTAAGTGGCCTGAGCAAGAGCCACAGGCCCTGGTGTGGTGTAAGTGGCCTCAGCCAGAAGCCACAGGCACTGGTGTGGTGTAAGTGCCCTCAGCCAGCAGCCACAGGCCCTGGTGTGGTGTAAGTGACCTCAGCCAGCAGCCACAGGCCCTGGTGTGGTGTAAGTGGCCTCAGCCAGCAGCCACAGGCCCTGGTGTGGTGTAAGTGGCCTCAGCCAGTGCCACAGGCCCTGGTGTGGTCTAAGTGGCCTGAGCAAGAGTCACAGACCCTGGTGTGGTGTAATTGGCCTCAATAGCAACTAATGCCCTGGTGTGGTGTAGGTGGCCTCAGCCAGCAGCCACAGGCCCTGGTGTGGTGTAAGTGGCCTCAGCCAGTGCCACAGGCCCTGGTGTGGTGTAAGTGGCCTGAGCAAGAGCCACAGACCCTGGTGTGGTGTAATTGGCCTCAATAGCAACTAATGCCCTGGTGTGGTGTAAGTGGCCTCAGCCAGCAGCCACAGGCCCTGGTGTGGTGTAAGTGGCCTCAGCCAGCAGCCACAGGCCCTGATGTGGTGTAAGTGGCCCCAGCCGGTCACTCAGGCCCTGGTGTGGTGTAGGTGGCATCAGCTAGCAGCACAAGACATTGGAAAACAGCCAAAAGCAATGTCGTTAATGTGCCCTCATTAATGGGCAGCTGCTTTTGGTCTTTTAATACACCCCTTCTCTGGATCAAAAGCGGTTCAATGACATGAAAATGAAAGGCTTACAGCACCAGGTATTCCCAGGTAGTCTCCCATCCAAGTACTAACCAAGCCCAGCCCTGCTTAGCTTCCGAGATCAGACGAGGTCGGGCGTGCTCAGGGTGGTATGGCCGTAAGCTGCTCGCCCCAGCACAATGTCTCAATTTATGGATTCAACTGATTAGGTGGCAAGTACCTGAAGTTACGAAGACAATCCTTTAACCATACCTGCATGTTTGCATAATACCCTAACCCAAAGGCTCAGTTTAGCATTTATCTAACAGCACAGGCCCTGGATTGTTGAAGATGGCCTCAGGAACCAGCACAGGGCCTGGTGTGTTGTACATGGCCACAGCTAGCAGCACAGGGCCTGGTTTGGTGAAGATGGCCTCGGCCAGAAGCGCAGGGCCTGTTGTGATGTGAGTGGCCTGAGCAAGAGCCACAGGCCCTGGTGTGGTGTAAGTGGCCTCAGCCAGAAGCCACAGGCCCTGGTGTGGTGTAAGTGGCCTCAGCCAGCAGCCACAGGCCCTGGTGTGGTGTAAGTGGCCTCAGCCAGCAGCCACAGGCCCTGGTGTGGTGTAAGTGGCCTCAGCCAGCAGCCACAGGCCCTGGTGTGGTGTAAGTGGCCTCAGCCAGAGCCACAGGTCCTGGTGTGGTGTAAGTGGCCTCAGCCAGTGCCACAGGCCCTGGTGTGGTGTAAGTGGCCTGAGCAAGAGCCACAGACCCTGGTGTGGTGTAATTGGCCTCAATAGCAACTAATGCCTTGGTGTGGTGTAGGTGGCCTCAGCCAGCAGCCACAGGCCCTGGTGTGGTGTAAGTGGCCTCAATAGCAACTAATGCCCTGGTGTGGTGTAAGTGGCCTCATCCAGCAGCCACAGGCCCTGGTGTGGTGTAAGTGGCCTGAGCAAGAGCCACAGGCCCTGGTGTGGTGTAATTGGCCTCAATAGCAACTAAGGCCCTGGTGTGGTGTAGGTGGCCTCAGCCAGCAGCCACAGGCCCTGGTGTGGTGTAAGTGGCCTCAGCCAGCAGCCACAGGCCCTGGTGTAGTGTAAGTGGCCTCAGCCAGCAGCCACAGGCCCTGATGTGGTGTAAGTGGCCCCAGCCGGTCACTCAGGCCCTGGTGTGGTGTAGGTGGCATCAGCTAGCAGCACAAGACATTGGAAAACAGCCAAAAGCAATGTCGTTAATGTGCCCTCATTAATGGGCAGCTGCTTTTGGTCTTTTAATACACCCCTTCTCTGGATCAAAAGCGGTTCAATGACATGAAAATGAAAGGCTTACAGCACCAGGTAGTCTCCCATCCAAGTACTAACCAAGCCCAGCCCTGCTTAGCTTCCGAGATCAGACGAGGTCGGGCGTGCTCAGGGTGGTACGGCCGTAAGCTGCTGGCCCCAGCACAATGTCTCAATTTATGGATTCAACTGATTAGGTGGCAAGTACCTGAAGTTACAAAGACAATCCTATAACCATACCTGCATGTTTGCATAATACCCTAACCCAAAGGCTCAGTTTAGCATTTATCCAACAGCACAGGCCCTGGATTGTTGAAGATGGCCTCAGGAACCAGAACAGGGCCTGGTGTGTTGTACATGGCCACAGCTAGCAGCACAGGGCCTGGTTTGGTGAAGATGGCCTCGGCCAGAAGCACAGGGCCTGGTGTGATATGAGTGGCCTGAGCAAGAGCCACAGGCCCTGGTGTGGTGTAAGTGGCCTCAGCCAGCAGCCACAGGCCCTGGTGTGGTGTAAGTGGCCTCAGCCAGCAGCCACAGGCCCTGGTGTGGTGTAAGTGGCCTCAGCCAGCAGCCACAGGCCCTGGTGTGGTGTAAGTGGCCTCAGCCAGAGCCACAGGCCCTGATGTGGTGTAAGTGGCCCCAGCCGGTCACTCAGGCCCTGGTGTGGTGTAGGTGGCATCAGCTAGCAGCACAAGACATTGGAAAAGAGCCAAAAGCAATGTCGTTAATGTGCCCTCATTAATGGGCAGCTGCTTTTGGTCTTTTAATACACCCCTTCTCTGGATCAAAAGCGGTTCAATGACATGAAAATGAAAGGCTTACAGCACCAGGTATTCCAAGGAAGTCTCCCATCCAAGTACTAACCAAGCCCAGCCCTGCTTAGCTTCCGAGATCAGACGAGGTCGGGCGTGCTCAGGGTGGTATGGCCGTAAGCTGCTGGCCCCAGCACAATGTCTCAATTTATGGATTCAACTGATTAGGTGGCAAGTACCTGAAGTTACGAAGACAATCCTATAACCATACCTGCATGTTTGCATAATACCCTAACCCAAAGGCTCAGTTTAGCATTTATCCAACAGCACAGGCCCTGGATTGTTGAAGATGGCCTCAGGAACCAGAACAGGGCCTGGTGTGTTGTACATGGCCACAGCTAGCAGCACAGGGCCTGGTTTGGTGAAGATGGCCTCGGCCAGAAGCACAGGGCCTGGTGTGATATGAATGGCCTGAGCAAGAGCCACAGGCCCTGGTGTGGTGTAAGTGGCCTGAGCAAGAGCCACAGGCCCTGGTGTGGTGTAAGTGGCCTGAGCAAGACCACAGGCCCTGGTGTGGTGTAATTGGCCTCAATAGCAACTAAGGCCCTGGTGTGGTGTATGTGGCCTCAGCCAGCAGCCACAGGCCCTGGTGTGGTGTAAGTGGCCTCAGAAGCAAATAAGGCCGTGGTGTGGTGTATGTGACCTCAGCCAGGAGCCACAGGCCCTGGTGTGGTGTAAGTGGCCTCAGCCAGTGACACAGGCCCTGGTGTGGTGTAAGTGGCCTGAGCAAGAGCCACAGACCCTGGTGTGGTGTAAGGGGCCTCAATAGCAACTAATGCCCTGGTGTGGTGTAAGTGGCCTCAGCCAGCAGCCACAGGCACTGGTGTTGTGTAAGTGGCCTCAGCCAGCAGCCACAGGCCCTGGTGTGGTGTAAGTGGCCTCAGCCAGCAGCCACAGGCCCTGGTGTGGTGTAAGTGGCCTGAGCCAGCAGCCACAGGCCCTGGTGTGGTGTAAGTGGCCTCAGCCAGAAGCCACAGGCACTGGTGTGGTGTAAGTGCCCTCAGCCAGCAGCCACAGGCCCTGGTGTGGTGTAAGTGACCTCAGCCAGCAGCCACAGGCCCTGGTGTGGTGTAAGTGGCCTCAGCCAGCAGCCACAGGCCCTGGTGTGGTGTAAGTGGACTCAGCCAGTGCCACAGGCCCTGGTGTAGTGTAAGTGGCCTGAGCAAGAGTCACAGACCCTGGTGTGGTGTAATTGGCCTCAATAGCAACTAATGCCCTGGTGTGGTGTAGGTGGCCTCAGAAGCAAATAAGGCCCTGGTGTGGTGTAAGTGGCCTCAATAGCAACTAAGGCCCTGGTGTGGTGTAAGTGGCCTCAGCCAGCAGCACAGGGCCTGGTGTGTTGTACATGGCCACAGCAAGCAGCACTGGGCCAGGTTTGGTGAAGATGGCCTTGGCCAGAAGCACAGGGTCTGGTGTGATATGAGTGGCCTGAGCAAGAGCCACAGGCCCTGGTGTGGTGTAGGTGGCCTCAGCCAGCAGCCACAGGCCCTTGTGTGGTGTAAGTGGCCTCAGCCAGCAGCCACAGGCCCTGGTGTGGTGTAAGTGGCCTCAGCCAGCAGCCACAGGCCCTTGTGTGGTGTAAGTGGCCTCAGCCAGCAGCCACAGGCCCTGGTGTGGTTTAAGTGGCCTCAGCCAGCAGCCACAGGCCCTGGTGTGGTGTAAGTGGCCTCAGCCAGCAGCCACAGGCCCTGGTGTGGTGTAAGTGGCCTCAGCCAGCAGCCACAGGCCCTGGTGTGGTGTAAGTGGCCTCAGCCAGAGCCACAGGCCCTGATGTGGTGTAAGTGGCCCCAGCCGGTCACTCAGAACCTGGTGTGGTGTAGGTGGCATCAGCTAGCAGCACAAGACATTGGAAAAGAGCCAAAAGCAATGTCGTTAATGTGCCCTCATTAATGGGCAGCTGCTTTTGGTCTTTTAATACACCCCTTCTCTGGATCAAAAGCGGTTCAATGACATGAAAATGAAAGGCTTACAGCACTAGGTATTCCAAGGAAGTCTCCCATCCAAGTACTAACCAAGCCCAGCCCTGCTTAGCTTCCGAGATCAGACGAGGTCGGGCGTGCTCAGGGTGGTATGGCCGTAAGCTGCTGGCCCCAGCACAATGTCTCAATTTATGGATTCAACTGATTAGGTGGCAAGTACCTGAAGTTACGAAGACAATCCTATAACCATACCTGCATGTTTGCATAATACCCTAACCCAAAGGCTCAGTTTAGCATTTATCCAACAGCACAGGCCCTGGATTGTTGAAGATGGCCTCAGGAACCAGAACAGGGCCTGGTGTGTTGTACATGGCCACAGCTAGCAGCACAGGGCCTGGTTTGGTGAAGATGGCCTCGGCCAGAAGCACAGGGCCTGGTGTGATATGAGTGGCCTGAGCAAGAGCCACAGGCCCTGGTGTGGTGTAAGTGGCCTGAGCAAGAGCCACAGGCCCTGGTGTGGAGTAAGTGGCCTGAGCAAGAGCCACAGGCCCTGGTGTGGTGTAATTGGCCTCAATAGCAACTAAGGCCCTGGTGTGGTGTATGTGGCCTCAGCCAGCAGCCACAGGCCCTGGTGTGGTGTAAGTGGCCTCAGCCAGCAGCCACAGGCCCTGGTGTGGTGTAAGTGGCCTCAGCCAGCAGCCACAGGCCCTGGTGTGGTGTAAGTGGCCTGAGGAAGAGTCACAGACCCTGGTGTGGTGTAATTGGCCTCAATAGCAACTAATGCCCTGGTGTGGTGTAAGTGACCTCAGCCAGCAGCCACAGGCACTGGTGTGGTGTAAGTGCCCTCAGCCAGCAGCCACAGGCCCTGGTGTGGTGTAAGTGGCCTCAGCCAGCAGCCACAGGCCCTGGTGTGGTGTAAGTGGCCTCAGCCAGCAGCCACAGGCACTGGTGTGGTGTAAGTGGCCTGAGCAAGAGCCACAGGCCCTGGTGTGGTGTAAGTGGCCTCAGCCAGAAGCCACAGGCACTGGTGTGGTGTAAGTGCCCTCAGCCAGCAGCCACAGGCCCTGGTGTGGTGTAAGTGACCTCAGCCAGCAGCCACAGGCCCTGGTGTGGTGTAAGTGGCCTCAGCCAGCAGCCACAGGCCCTGGTGTGGTGTAAGTGGCCTCAGCCAGTGCCACAGGCCCTGGTGTGGTCTAAGTGGCCTGAGCAAGAGTCACAGACCCTGGTGTGGTGTAATTGGCCTCAATAGCAACTAATGCCCTGGTGTGGTGTAGGTGGCCTCAGCCAGCAGCCACAGGCCCTGGTGTGGTGTAAGTGGCCTCAGCCAGTGCCACAGGCCCTGGTGTGGTGTAAGTGGCCTGAGCAAGAGCCACAGACCCTGGTGTGGTGTAATTGGCCTCAATAGCAACTAATGCCCTGGTGTGGTGTAAGTGGCCTCAGCCAGCAGCCACAGGCCCTGGTGTGGTGTAAGTGGCCTCAGCCAGCAGCCACAGGCCCTGATGTGGTGTAAGTGGCCCCAGCCGGTCACTCAGGCCCTGGTGTGGTGTAGGTGGCATCAGCTAGCAGCACAAGACATTGGAAAACAGCCAAAAGCAATGTCGTTAATGTGCCCTCATTAATGGGCAGCTGCTTTTGGTCTTTTAATACACCCCTTCTCTGGATCAAAAGCGGTTCAATGACATGAAAATGAAAGGCTTACAGCACCAGGTATTCCCAGGTAGTCTCCCATCCAAGTACTAACCAAGCCCAGCCCTGCTTAGCTTCCGAGATCAGACGAGGTCGGGCGTGCTCAGGGTGGTATGGCCGTAAGCTGCTCGCCCCAGCACAATGTCTCAATTTATGGATTCAACTGATTAGGTGGCAAGTACCTGAAGTTACGAAGACAATCCTTTAACCATACCTGCATGTTTGCATAATACCCTAACCCAAAGGCTCAGTTTAGCATTTATCTAACAGCACAGGCCCTGGATTGTTGAAGATGGCCTCAGGAACCAGCACAGGGCCTGGTGTGTTGTACATGGCCACAGCTAGCAGTACAGGGCCTGGTTTGGTGAAGATGGCCTCGGCCAGAAGCGCAGGGCCTGTTGTGATGTGAGTGGCCTGAGCAAGAGCCACAGGCCCTGGTGTGGTGTAAGTGGCCTCAGCCAGAAGCCACAGGCCCTGGTGTGGTGTAAGTGGCCTCAGCCAGCAGCCACAGGCCCTGGTGTGGTGTAAGTGGCCTCAGCCAGCAGCCACAGGCCCTGGTGTGGTGTAAGTGGCCTCAGCCAGCAGCCACAGGCCCTGGTGTGGTGTAAGTGGCCTCAGCCAGAGCCACAGGTCCTGGTGTGGTGTAAGTGGCCTCAGCCAGTGCCACAGGCCCTGGTGTGGTGTAAGTGGCCTGAGCAAGAGCCACAGACCCTGGTGTGGTGTAATTGGCCTCAATAGCAACTAATGCCCTGGTGTGGTGTAGGTGGCCTCAGCCAGCAGCCACAGGCCCTGGTGTGGTGTAAGTGGCCTCAATAGCAACTAATGCCCTGGTGTGGTGTAAGTGGCCTCATCCAGCAGCCACAGGCCCTGGTGTGGTGTAAGTGGCCTGAGCAAGAGCCACAGGCCCTGGTGTGGTGTAATTGGCCTCAATAGCAACTAAGGCCCTGGTGTGGTGTAGGTGGCCTCAGCCAGCAGCCACAGGCCCTGGTGTGGTGTAAGTGGCCTCAGCCAGCAGCCACAGGCCCTGGTGTAGTGTAAGTGGCCTCAGCCAGCAGCCACAGGCCCTGATGTGGTGTAAGTGGCCCCAGCCGGTCACTCAGGCCCTGGTGTGGTGTAGGTGGCATCAGCTAGCAGCACAAGACATTGGAAAACAGCCAAAAGCAATGTCGTTAATGTGCCCTCATTAATGGGCAGCTGCTTTTGGTCTTTTAATACACCCCTTCTCTGGATCAAAAGCGGTTCAATGACATGAAAATGAAAGGCTTACAGCACCAGGTAGTCTCCCATCCAAGTACTAACCAAGCCCAGCCCTGCTTAGCTTCCGAGATCAGACGAGGTCGGGCGTGCTCAGGGTGGTACGGCCGTAAGCTGCTGGCCCCAGCACAATGTCTCAATTTATGGATTCAACTGATTAGGTGGCAAGTACCTGAAGTTACAAAGACAATCCTATAACCATACCTGCATGTTTGCATAATACCCTAACCCAAAGGCTCAGTTTAGCATTTATCCAACAGCACAGGCCCTGGATTGTTGAAGATGGCCTCAGGAACCAGAACAGGGCCTGGTGTGTTGTACATGGCCACAGCTAGCAGCACAGGGCCTGGTTTGGTGAAGATGGCCTCGGCCAGAAGCACAGGGCCTGGTGTGATATGAGTGGCCTGAGCAAGAGCCACAGGCCCTGGTGTGGTGTAAGTGGCCTCAGCCAGCAGCCACAGGCCCTGGTGTGGTGTAAGTGGCCTCAGCCAGCAGCCACAGGCCCTGGTGTGGTGTAAGTGGCCTCAGCCAGCAGCCACAGGCCCTGGTGTGGTGTAAGTGGCCTCAGCCAGAGCCACAGGCCCTGATGTGGTGTAAGTGGCCCCAGCCGGTCACTCAGGCCCTGGTGTGGTGTAGGTGGCATCAGCTAGCAGCACAAGACATTGGAAAAGAGCCAAAAGCAATGTCGTTAATGTGCCCTCATTAATGGGCAGCTGCTTTTGGTCTTTTAATACACCCCTTCTCTGGATCAAAAGCGGTTCAATGACATGAAAATGAAAGGCTTACAGCACCAGGTATTCCAAGGAAGTCTCCCATCCAAGTACTAACCAAGCCCAGCCCTGCTTAGCTTCCGAGATCAGACGAGGTCGGGCGTGCTCAGGGTGGTATGGCCGTAAGCTGCTGGCCCCAGCACAATGTCTCAATTTATGGATTCAACTGATTAGGTGGCAAGTACCTGAAGTTACGAAGACAATCCTATAACCATACCTGCATGTTTGCATAATACCCTAACCCAAAGGCTCAGTTTAGCATTTATCCAACAGCACAGGCCCTGGATTGTTGAAGATGGCCTCAGGAACCAGAACAGGGCCTGGTGTGTTGTACATGGCCACAGCTAGCAGCACAGGGCCTGGTTTGGTGAAGATGGCCTCGGCCAGAAGCACAGGGCCTGGTGTGATATGAATGGCCTGAGCAAGAGCCACAGGCCCTGGTGTGGTGTAAGTGGCCTGAGCAAGAGCCACAGGCCCTGGTGTGGTGTAAGTGGCCTGAGCAAGACCACAGGCCCTGGTGTGGTGTAATTGGCCTCAATAGCAACTAAGGCCCTGGTGTGGTGTATGTGGCCTCAGCCAGCAGCCACAGGCCCTGGTGTGGTGTAAGTGGCCTCAGAAGCAAATAAGGCCGTGGTGTGGTGTATGTGACCTCAGCCAGGAGCCACAGGCCCTGGTGTGGTGTAAGTGGCCTCAGCCAGTGACACAGGCCCTGGTGTGGTGTAAGTGGCCTGAGCAAGAGCCACAGACCCTGGTGTGGTGTAAGGGGCCTCAATAGCAACTAATGCCCTGGTGTGGTGTAAGTGGCCTCAGCCAGCAGCCACAGGCACTGGTGTGGTGTAAGTGGCCTCAGCCAGCAGCCACAGGCCCTGGTGTGGTGTAAGTGGCCTCAGCCAGCAGCCACAGGCCCTGGTGTGGTGTAAGTGGCCTGAGCCAGCAGCCACAGGCCCTGGTGTGGTGTAAGTGGCCTCAGCCAGAAGCCACAGGCACTGGTGTGGTGTAAGTGCCCTCAGCCAGCAGCCACAGGCCCTGGTGTGGTGTAAGTGACCTCAGCCAGCAGCCACAGGCCCTGGTGTGGTGTAAGTGGCCTCAGCCAGCAGCCACAGGCCCTGGTGTGGTGTAAGTGGACTCAGCCAGTGCCACAGGCCCTGGTGTAGTGTAAGTGGCCTGAGCAAGAGTCACAGACCCTGGTGTGGTGTAATTGGCCTCAATAGCAACTAATGCCCTGGTGTGGTGTAGGTGGCCTCAGAAGCAAATAAGGCCCTGGTGTGGTGTAAGTGGCCTCAATAGCAACTAAGGCCCTGGTGTGGTGTAAGTGGCCTCAGCCAGCAGCACAGGGCCTGGTGTGTTGTACATGGCCACAGCAAGCAGCACTGGGCCAGGTTTGGTGAAGATGGCCTTGGCCAGAAGCACAGGGTCTGGTGTGATATGAGTGGCCTGAGCAAGAGCCACAGGCCCTGGTGTGGTGTAGGTGGCCTCAGCCAGCAGCCACAGGCCCTTGTGTGGTGTAAGTGGCCTCAGCCAGCAGCCACAGGCCCTGGTGTGGTGTAAGTGGCCTCAGCCAGCAGCCACAGGCCCTTGTGTGGTGTAAGTGGCCTCAGCCAGCAGCCACAGGCCCTGGTGTGGTTTAAGTGGCCTCAGCCAGCAGCCACAGGCCCTGGTGTGGTGTAAGTGGCCTCAGCCAGCAGCCACAGGCCCTGGTGTGGTGTAAGTGGCCTCAGCCAGCAGCCACAGGCCCTGGTGTGGTGTAAGTGGCCTCAGCCAGAGCCACAGGCCCTGATGTGGTGTAAGTGGCCCCAGCCGGTCACTCAGAACCTGGTGTGGTGTAGGTGGCATCAGCTAGCAGCACAAGACATTGGAAAAGAGCCAAAAGCAATGTCGTTAATGTGCCCTCATTAATGGGCAGCTGCTTTTGGTCTTTTAATACACCCCTTCTCTGGATCAAAAGCGGTTCAATGACATGAAAATGAAAGGCTTACAGCACTAGGTATTCCAAGGAAGTCTCCCATCCAAGTACTAACCAAGCCCAGCCCTGCTTAGCTTCCGAGATCAGACGAGGTCGGGCGTGCTCAGGGTGGTATGGCCGTAAGCTGCTGGCCCCAGCACAATGTCTCAATTTATGGATTCAACTGATTAGGTGGCAAGTACCTGAAGTTACGAAGACAATCCTATAACCATACCTGCATGTTTGCATAATACCCTAACCCAAAGGCTCAGTTTAGCATTTATCCAACAGCACAGGCCCTGGATTGTTGAAGATGGCCTCAGGAACCAGAACAGGGCCTGGTGTGTTGTACATGGCCACAGCTAGCAGCACAGGGCCTGGTTTGGTGAAGATGGCCTCGGCCAGAAGCACAGGGCCTGGTGTGATATGAGTGGCCTGAGCAAGAGCCACAGGCCCTGGTGTGGTGTAAGTGGCCTGAGCAAGAGCCACAGGCCCTGGTGTGGAGTAAGTGGCCTGAGCAAGAGCCACAGGCCCTGGTGTGGTGTAATTGGCCTCAATAGCAACTAAGGCCCTGGTGTGGTGTATGTGGCCTCAGCCAGCAGCCACAGGCCCTGGTGTGGTGTAAGTGGCCTCAGCCAGCAGCCACAGGCCCTGGTGTGGTGTAAGTGGCCTCAGCCAGCAGCCACAGGCCCTGGTGTGGTGTAAGTGGCCTGAGGAAGAGTCACAGACCCTGGTGTGGTGTAATTGGCCTCAATAGCAACTAATGCCCTGGTGTGGTGTAAGTGACCTCAGCCAGCAGCCACAGGCACTGGTGTGGTGTAAGTGCCCTCAGCCAGCAGCCACAGGCCCTGGTGTGGTGTAAGTGGCCTCAGCCAGCAGCCACAGGCCCTGGTGTGGTGTAAGTGGCCTCAGCCAGCAGCCACAGGCACTGGTGTGGTGTAAGTGGCCTGAGCAAGAGCCACAGGCCCTGGTGTGGTGTAAGTGGCCTCAGCCAGAAGCCACAGGCACTGGTGTGGTGTAAGTGCCCTCAGCCAGCAGCCACAGGCCCTGGTGTGGTGTAAGTGACCTCAGCCAGCAGCCACAGGCCCTGGTGTGGTGTAAGTGGCCTCAGCCAGCAGCCACAGGCCCTGGTGTGGTGTAAGTGGCCTCAGCCAGTGCCACAGGCCCTGGTGTGGTCTAAGTGGCCTGAGCAAGAGTCACAGACCCTGGTGTGGTGTAATTGGCCTCAATAGCAACTAATGCCCTGGTGTGGTGTAGGTGGCCTCAGCCAGCAGCCACAGGCCCTGGTGTGGTGTAAGTGGCCTCAGCCAGTGCCACAGGCCCTGGTGTGGTGTAAGTGGCCTGAGCAAGAGCCACAGACCCTGGTGTGGTGTAATTGGCCTCAATAGCAACTAATGCCCTGGTGTGGTGTAAGTGGCCTCAGCCAGCAGCCACAGGCCCTGGTGTGGTGTAAGTGGCCTCAGCCAGCAGCCACAGGCCCTGATGTGGTGTAAGTGGCCCCAGCCGGTCACTCAGGCCCTGGTGTGGTGTAGGTGGCATCAGCTAGCAGCACAAGACATTGGAAAACAGCCAAAAGCAATGTCGTTAATGTGCCCTCATTAATGGGCAGCTGCTTTTGGTCTTTTAATACACCCCTTCTCTGGATCAAAAGCGGTTCAATGACATGAAAATGAAAGGCTTACAGCACCAGGTATTCCCAGGTAGTCTCCCATCCAAGTACTAACCAAGCCCAGCCCTGCTTAGCTTCCGAGATCAGACGAGGTCGGGCGTGCTCAGGGTGGTATGGCCGTAAGCTGCTCGCCCCAGCACAATGTCTCAATTTATGGATTCAACTGATTAGGTGGCAAGTACCTGAAGTTACGAAGACAATCCTTTAACCATACCTGCATGTTTGCATAATACCCTAACCCAAAGGCTCAGTTTAGCATTTATCTAACAGCACAGGCCCTGGATTGTTGAAGATGGCCTCAGGAACCAGCACAGGGCCTGGTGTGTTGTACATGGCCACAGCTAGCAGTACAGGGCCTGGTTTGGTGAAGATGGCCTCGGCCAGAAGCGCAGGGCCTGTTGTGATGTGAGTGGCCTGAGCAAGAGCCACAGGCCCTGGTGTGGTGTAAGTGGCCTCAGCCAGAAGCCACAGGCCCTGGTGTGGTGTAAGTGGCCTCAGCCAGCAGCCACAGGCCCTGGTGTGGTGTAAGTGGCCTCAGCCAGCAGCCACAGGCCCTGGTGTGGTGTAAGTGGCCTCAGCCAGCAGCCACAGGCCCTGGTGTGGTGTAAGTGGCCTCAGCCAGAGCCACAGGTCCTGGTGTGGTGTAAGTGGCCTCAGCCAGTGCCACAGGCCCTGGTGTGGTGTAAGTGGCCTGAGCAAGAGCCACAGACCCTGGTGTGGTGTAATTGGCCTCAATAGCAACTAATGCCCTGGTGTGGTGTAGGTGGCCTCAGCCAGCAGCCACAGGCCCTGGTGTGGTGTAAGTGGCCTCAATAGCAACTAATGCCCTGGTGTGGTGTAAGTGGCCTCATCCAGCAGCCACAGGCCCTGGTGTGGTGTAAGTGGCCTGAGCAAGAGCCACAGGCCCTGGTGTGGTGTAATTGGCCTCAATAGCAACTAAGGCCCTGGTGTGGTGTAGGTGGCCTCAGCCAGCAGCCACAGGCCCTGGTGTGGTGTAAGTGGCCTCAGCCAGCAGCCACAGGCCCTGGTGTAGTGTAAGTGGCCTCAGCCAGCAGCCACAGGCCCTGATGTGGTGTAAGTGGCCCCAGCCGGTCACTCAGGCCCTGGTGTGGTGTAGGTGGCATCAGCTAGCAGCACAAGACATTGGAAAACAGCCAAAAGCAATGTCGTTAATGTGCCCTCATTAATGGGCAGCTGCTTTTGGTCTTTTAATACACCCCTTCTCTGGATCAAAAGCGGTTCAATGACATGAAAATGAAAGGCTTACAGCACCAGGTAGTCTCCCATCCAAGTACTAACCAAGCCCAGCCCTGCTTAGCTTCCGAGATCAGACGAGGTCGGGCGTGCTCAGGGTGGTACGGCCGTAAGCTGCTGGCCCCAGCACAATGTCTCAATTTATGGATTCAACTGATTAGGTGGCAAGTACCTGAAGTTACAAAGACAATCCTATAACCATACCTGCATGTTTGCATAATACCCTAACCCAAAGGCTCAGTTTAGCATTTATCCAACAGCACAGGCCCTGGATTGTTGAAGATGGCCTCAGGAACCAGAACAGGGCCTGGTGTGTTGTACATGGCCACAGCTAGCAGCACAGGGCCTGGTTTGGTGAAGATGGCCTCGGCCAGAAGCACAGGGCCTGGTGTGATATGAGTGGCCTGAGCAAGAGCCACAGGCCCTGGTGTGGTGTAAGTGGCCTCAGCCAGCAGCCACAGGCCCTGGTGTGGTGTAAGTGGCCTCAGCCAGCAGCCACAGGCCCTGGTGTGGTGTAAGTGGCCTCAGCCAGCAGCCACAGGCCCTGGTGTGGTGTAAGTGGCCTCAGCCAGAGCCACAGGCCCTGATGTGGTGTAAGTGGCCCCAGCCGGTCACTCAGGCCCTGGTGTGGTGTAGGTGGCATCAGCTAGCAGCACAAGACATTGGAAAAGAGCCAAAAGCAATGTCGTTAATGTGCCCTCATTAATGGGCAGCTGCTTTTGGTCTTTTAATACACCCCTTCTCTGGATCAAAAGCGGTTCAATGACATGAAAATGAAAGGCTTACAGCACCAGGTATTCCAAGGAAGTCTCCCATCCAAGTACTAACCAAGCCCAGCCCTGCTTAGCTTCCGAGATCAGACGAGGTCGGGCGTGCTCAGGGTGGTATGGCCGTAAGCTGCTGGCCCCAGCACAATGTCTCAATTTATGGATTCAACTGATTAGGTGGCAAGTACCTGAAGTTACGAAGACAATCCTATAACCATACCTGCATGTTTGCATAATACCCTAACCCAAAGGCTCAGTTTAGCATTTATCCAACAGCACAGGCCCTGGATTGTTGAAGATGGCCTCAGGAACCAGAACAGGGCCTGGTGTGTTGTACATGGCCACAGCTAGCAGCACAGGGCCTGGTTTGGTGAAGATGGCCTCGGCCAGAAGCACAGGGCCTGGTGTGATATGAATGGCCTGAGCAAGAGCCACAGGCCCTGGTGTGGTGTAAGTGGCCTGAGCAAGAGCCACAGGCCCTGGTGTGGTGTAAGTGGCCTGAGCAAGACCACAGGCCCTGGTGTGGTGTAATTGGCCTCAATAGCAACTAAGGCCCTGGTGTGGTGTATGTGGCCTCAGCCAGCAGCCACAGGCCCTGGTGTGGTGTAAGTGGCCTCAGAAGCAAATAAGGCCGTGGTGTGGTGTATGTGACCTCAGCCAGGAGCCACAGGCCCTGGTGTGGTGTAAGTGGCCTCAGCCAGTGACACAGGCCCTGGTGTGGTGTAAGTGGCCTGAGCAAGAGCCACAGACCCTGGTGTGGTGTAAGGGGCCTCAATAGCAACTAATGCCCTGGTGTGGTGTAAGTGGCCTCAGCCAGCAGCCACAGGCACTGGTGTGGTGTAAGTGGCCTCAGCCAGCAGCCACAGGCCCTGGTGTGGTGTAAGTGGCCTCAGCCAGCAGCCACAGGCCCTGGTGTGGTGTAAGTGGCCTGAGCCAGCAGCCACAGGCCCTGGTGTGGTGTAAGTGGCCTCAGCCAGAAGCCACAGGCACTGGTGTGGTGTAAGTGCCCTCAGCCAGCAGCCACAGGCCCTGGTGTGGTGTAAGTGACCTCAGCCAGCAGCCACAGGCCCTGGTGTGGTGTAAGTGGCCTCAGCCAGCAGCCACAGGCCCTGGTGTGGTGTAAGTGGACTCAGCCAGTGCCACAGGCCCTGGTGTAGTGTAAGTGGCCTGAGCAAGAGTCACAGACCCTGGTGTGGTGTAATTGGCCTCAATAGCAACTAATGCCCTGGTGTGGTGTAGGTGGCCTCAGAAGCAAATAAGGCCCTGGTGTGGTGTAAGTGGCCTCAATAGCAACTAAGGCCCTGGTGTGGTGTAAGTGGCCTCAGCCAGCAGCACAGGGCCTGGTGTGTTGTACATGGCCACAGCAAGCAGCACTGGGCCAGGTTTGGTGAAGATGGCCTTGGCCAGAAGCACAGGGTCTGGTGTGATATGAGTGGCCTGAGCAAGAGCCACAGGCCCTGGTGTGGTGTAGGTGGCCTCAGCCAGCAGCCACAGGCCCTTGTGTGGTGTAAGTGGCCTCAGCCAGCAGCCACAGGCCCTGGTGTGGTGTAAGTGGCCTCAGCCAGCAGCCACAGGCCCTTGTGTGGTGTAAGTGGCCTCAGCCAGCAGCCACAGGCCCTGGTGTGGTTTAAGTGGCCTCAGCCAGCAGCCACAGGCCCTGGTGTGGTGTAAGTGGCCTCAGCCAGCAGCCACAGGCCCTGGTGTGGTGTAAGTGGCCTCAGCCAGCAGCCACAGGCCCTGGTGTGGTGTAAGTGGCCTCAGCCAGAGCCACAGGCCCTGATGTGGTGTAAGTGGCCCCAGCCGGTCACTCAGAACCTGGTGTGGTGTAGGTGGCATCAGCTAGCAGCACAAGACATTGGAAAACAGCCAAAAGCAATGTCGTTAATGTGCCCTCATTAATGGGCAGCTGCTTTTGGTCTTTTAATACACCCCTTCTCTGGATCAAAAGCGGTTCAATGACATGAAAATGAAAGGCTTACAGCACTAGGTATTCCAAGGAAGTCTCCCATCCAAGTACTAACCAAGCCCAGCCCTGCTTAGCTTCCGAGATCAGACGAGGTCGGGCGTGCTCAGGGTGGTATGGCCGTAAGCTGCTGGCCCCAGCACAATGTCTCAATTTATGGATTCAACTGATTAGGTGGCAAGTACCTGAAGTTACGAAGACAATCCTATAACCATACCTGCATGTTTGCATAATACCCTAACCCAAAGGCTCAGTTTAGCATTTATCCAACAGCACAGGCCCTGGATTGTTGAAGATGGCCTCAGGAACCAGAACAGGGCCTGGTGTGTTGTACATGGCCACAGCTAGCAGCACAGGGCCTGGTTTGGTGAAGATGGCCTCGGCCAGAAGCACAGGGCCTGGTGTGATATGAGTGGCCTGAGCAAGAGCCACAGGCCCTGGTGTGGTGTAAGTGGCCTGAGCAAGAGCCACAGGCCCTGGTGTGGAGTAAGTGGCCTGAGCAAGAGCCACAGGCCCTGGTGTGGTGTAATTGGCCTCAATAGCAACTAAGGCCCTGGTGTGGTGTATGTGGCCTCAGCCAGCAGCCACAGGCCCTGGTGTGGTGTAAGTGGCCTCAGCCAGCAGCCACAGGCCCTGGTGTGGTGTAAGTGGCCTCAGCCAGCAGCCACAGGCCCTGGTGTGGTGTAAGTGGCCTGAGGAAGAGTCACAGACCCTGGTGTGGTGTAATTGGCCTCAATAGCAACTAATGCCCTGGTGTGGTGTAAGTGACCTCAGCCAGCAGCCACAGGCACTGGTGTGGTGTAAGTGCCCTCAGCCAGCAGCCACAGGCCCTGGTGTGGTGTAAGTGGCCTCAGCCAGCAGCCACAGGCCCTGGTGTGGTGTAAGTGGCCTCAGCCAGCAGCCACAGGCACTGGTGTGGTGTAAGTGGCCTGAGCAAGAGCCACAGGCCCTGGTGTGGTGTAAGTGGCCTCAGCCAGAAGCCACAGGCACTGGTGTGGTGTAAGTGCCCTCAGCCAGCAGCCACAGGCCCTGGTGTGGTGTAAGTGACCTCAGCCAGCAGCCACAGGCCCTGGTGTGGTGTAAGTGGCCTCAGCCAGCAGCCACAGGCCCTGGTGTGGTGTAAGTGGCCTCAGCCAGTGCCACAGGCCCTGGTGTGGTCTAAGTGGCCTGAGCAAGAGTCACAGACCCTGGTGTGGTGTAATTGGCCTCAATAGCAACTAATGCCCTGGTGTGGTGTAGGTGGCCTCAGCCAGCAGCCACAGGCCCTGGTGTGGTGTAAGTGGCCTCAGCCAGTGCCACAGGCCCTGGTGTGGTGTAAGTGGCCTGAGCAAGAGCCACAGACCCTGGTGTGGTGTAATTGGCCTCAATAGCAACTAATGCCCTGGTGTGGTGTAAGTGGCCTCAGCCAGCAGCCACAGGCCCTGGTGTGGTGTAAGTGGCCTCAGCCAGCAGCCACAGGCCCTGATGTGGTGTAAGTGGCCCCAGCCGGTCACTCAGGCCCTGGTGTGGTGTAGGTGGCATCAGCTAGCAGCACAAGACATTGGAAAACAGCCAAAAGCAATGTCGTTAATGTGCCCTCATTAATGGGCAGCTGCTTTTGGTCTTTTAATACACCCCTTCTCTGGATCAAAAGCGGTTCAATGACATGAAAATGAAAGGCTTACAGCACCAGGTATTCCCAGGTAGTCTCCCATCCAAGTACTAACCAAGCCCAGCCCTGCTTAGCTTCCGAGATCAGACGAGGTCGGGCGTGCGCAGGGTGGTATGGCCGTAAGCTGCTCGCCCCAGCACAATGTCTCAATTTATGGATTCAACTGATTAGGTGGCAAGTACCTGAAGTTACGAAGACAATCCTTTAACCATACCTGCATGTTTGCATAATACCCTAACCCAAAGGCTCAGTTTAGCATTTATCTAACAGCACAGGCCCTGGATTGTTGAAGATGGCCTCAGGAACCAGCACAGGGCCTGGTGTGTTGTACATGGCCACAGCTAGCAGTACAGGGCCTGGTTTGGTGAAGATGGCCTCGGCCAGAAGCGCAGGGCCTGTTGTGATGTGAGTGGCCTGAGCAAGAGCCACAGGCCCTGGTGTGGTGTAAGTGGCCTCAGCCAGAAGCCACAGGCCCTGGTGTGGTGTAAGTGGCCTCAGCCAGCAGCCACAGGCCCTGGTGTGGTGTAAGTGGCCTCAGCCAGCAGCCACAGGCCCTGGTGTGGTGTAAGTGGCCTCAGCCAGCAGCCACAGGCCCTGGTGTGGTGTAAGTGGCCTCAGCCAGAGCCACAGGTCCTGGTGTGGTGTAAGTGGCCTCAGCCAGTGCCACAGGCCCTGGTGTGGTGTAAGTGGCCTGAGCAAGAGCCACAGACCCTGGTGTGGTGTAATTGGCCTCAATAGCAACTAATGCCCTGGTGTGGTGTAGGTGGCCTCAGCCAGCAGCCACAGGCCCTGGTGTGGTGTAAGTGGCCTCAATAGCAACTAATGCCCTGGTGTGGTGTAAGTGGCCTCATCCAGCAGCCACAGGCCCTGGTGTGGTGTAAGTGGCCTGAGCAAGAGCCACAGGCCCTGGTGTGGTGTAATTGGCCTCAATAGCAACTAAGGCCCTGGTGTGGTGTAGGTGGCCTCAGCCAGCAGCCACAGGCCCTGGTGTGGTGTAAGTGGCCTCAGCCAGCAGCCACAGGCCCTGGTGTAGTGTAAGTGGCCTCAGCCAGCAGCCACAGGCCCTGATGTGGTGTAAGTGGCCCCAGCCGGTCACTCAGGCCCTGGTGTGGTGTAGGTGGCATCAGCTAGCAGCACAAGACATTGGAAAACAGCCAAAAGCAATGTCGTTAATGTGCCCTCATTAATGGGCAGCTGCTTTTGGTCTTTTAATACACCCCTTCTCTGGATCAAAAGCGGTTCAATGACATGAAAATGAAAGGCTTACAGCACCAGGTAGTCTCCCATCCAAGTACTAACCAAGCCCAGCCCTGCTTAGCTTCCGAGATCAGACGAGGTCGGGCGTGCTCAGGGTGGTACGGCCGTAAGCTGCTGGCCCCAGCACAATGTCTCAATTTATGGATTCAACTGATTAGGTGGCAAGTACCTGAAGTTACAAAGACAATCCTATAACCATACCTGCATGTTTGCATAATACCCTAACCCAAAGGCTCAGTTTAGCATTTATCCAACAGCACAGGCCCTGGATTGTTGAAGATGGCCTCAGGAACCAGAACAGGGCCTGGTGTGTTGTACATGGCCACAGCTAGCAGCACAGGGCCTGGTTTGGTGAAGATGGCCTCGGCCAGAAGCACAGGGCCTGGTGTGATATGAGTGGCCTGAGCAAGAGCCACAGGCCCTGGTGTGGTGTAAGTGGCCTCAGCCAGCAGCCACAGGCCCTGGTGTGGTGTAAGTGGCCTCAGCCAGCAGCCACAGGCCCTGGTGTGGTGTAAGTGGCCTCAGCCAGCAGCCACAGGCCCTGGTGTGGTGTAAGTGGCCTCAGCCAGAGCCACAGGCCCTGATGTGGTGTAAGTGGCCCCAGCCGGTCACTCAGGCCCTGGTGTGGTGTAGGTGGCATCAGCTAGCAGCACAAGACATTGGAAAAGAGCCAAAAGCAATGTCGTTAATGTGCCCTCATTAATGGGCAGCTGCTTTTGGTCTTTTAATACACCCCTTCTCTGGATCAAAAGCGGTTCAATGACATGAAAATGAAAGGCTTACAGCACCAGGTATTCCAAGGAAGTCTCCCATCCAAGTACTAACCAAGCCCAGCCCTGCTTAGCTTCCGAGATCAGACGAGGTCGGGCGTGCTCAGGGTGGTATGGCCGTAAGCTGCTGGCCCCAGCACAATGTCTCAATTTATGGATTCAACTGATTAGGTGGCAAGTACCTGAAGTTACGAAGACAATCCTATAACCATACCTGCATGTTTGCATAATACCCTAACCCAAAGGCTCAGTTTAGCATTTATCCAACAGCACAGGCCCTGGATTGTTGAAGATGGCCTCAGGAACCAGAACAGGGCCTGGTGTGTTGTACATGGCCACAGCTAGCAGCACAGGGCCTGGTTTGGTGAAGATGGCCTCGGCCAGAAGCACAGGGCCTGGTGTGATATGAATGGCCTGAGCAAGAGCCACAGGCCCTGGTGTGGTGTAAGTGGCCTGAGCAAGAGCCACAGGCCCTGGTGTGGAGTAAGTGGCCTGAGCAAGAGCCACAGGCCCTGGTGTGGTGTAAGTGGCCTGAGCAAGACCACAGGCCCTGGTGTGGTGTAATTGGCCTCAATAGCAACTAAGGCCCTGGTGTGGTGTATGTGGCCTCAGCCAGCAGCCACAGGCCCTGGTGTGGTGTAAGTGGCCTCAGAAGCAAATAAGGCCGTGGTGTGGTGTATGTGACCTCAGCCAGGAGCCACAGGCCCTGGTGTGGTGTAAGTGGCCTCAGCCAGTGCCACAGGCCCTGGTGTGGTGTAAGTGGCCTGAGCAAGAGCCACAGACCCTGGTGTGGTGTAAGGGGCCTCAATAGCAACTAATGCCCTGGTGTGGTGTAAGTGGCCTCAGCCAGCAGCCACAGGCACTGGTGTGGTGTAAGTGGCCTCAGCCAGCAGCCACAGGCCCTGGTGTGGTGTAAGTGGCCTCAGCCAGCAGCCACAGGCCCTGGTGTGGTGTAAGTGGCCTGAGCCAGCAGCCACAGGCCCTGGTGTGGTGTAAGTGGCCTCAGCCAGAAGCCACAGGCACTGGTGTGGTGTAAGTGCCCTCAGCCAGCAGCAACAGGCCCTGGTGTGGTGTAAGTGACCTCAGCCAGCAGCCACAGGCCCTGGTGTGGTGTAAGTGGCCTCAGCCAGCAGCCACAGGCCCTGGTGTGGTGTAAGTGGACTCAGCCAGTGCCACAGGCCCTGGTGTAGTGTAAGTGGCCTGAGCAAGAGTCACAGACCCTGGTGTGGTGTAATTGGCCTCAATAGCAACTAATGCCCTGGTGTGGTGTAGGTGGCCTCAGAAGCAAATAAGGCCCTGGTGTGGTGTAAGTGGCCTCAATAGCAACTAAGGCCCTGGTGTGGTGTAAGTGGCCTCAGCCAGCAGCACAGGGCCTGGTGTGTTGTACATGGCCACAGCAAGCAGCACTGGGCCAGGTTTGGTGAAGATGGCCTTGGCCAGAAGCACAGGGTCTGGTGTGATATGAGTGGCCTGAGCAAGAGCCACAGGCCCTGGTGTGGTGTAGGTGGCCTCAGCCAGCAGCCACAGGCCCTTGTGTGGTGTAAGTGGCCTCAGCCAGCAGCCACAGGCCCTGGTGTGGTGTAAGTGGCCTCAGCCAGCAGCCACAGGCCCTTGTGTGGTGTAAGTGGCCTCAGCCAGCAGCCACAGGCCCTGGTGTGGTTTAAGTGGCCTCAGCCAGCAGCCACAGGCCCTGGTGTGGTGTAAGTGGCCTCAGCCAGCAGCCACAGGCCCTGGTGTGGTGTAAGTGGCCTCAGCCAGCAGCCACAGGCCCTGGTGTGGTGTAAGTGGCCTCAGCCAGCAGCCACAGGCCCTGGTGTGGTGTAAGTGGCCTCAGCCAGAGCCACAGGCCCTGATGTGGTGTAAGTGGCCCCAGCCGGTCACTCAGAACCTGGTGTGGTGTAGGTGGCATCAGCTAGCAGCACAAGACATTGGAAAAGAGCCAAAAGCAATGTCGTTAATGTGCCCTCATTAATGGGCAGCTGCTTTTGGTCTTTTAATACACCCCTTCTCTGGATCAAAAGCGGTTCAATGACATGAAAATGAAAGGCTTACAGCACTAGGTATTCCAAGGAAGTCTCCCATCCAAGTACTAACCAAGCCCAGCCCTGCTTAGCTTCCGAGATCAGACGAGGTCGGGCGTGCTCAGGGTGGTATGGCCGTAAGCTGCTGGCCCCAGCACAATGTCTCAATTTATGGATTCAACTGATTAGGTGGCAAGTACCTGAAGTTACGAAGACAATCCTATAACCATACCTGCATGTTTGCATAATACCCTAACCCAAAGGCTCAGTTTAGCATTTATCCAACAGCACAGGCCCTGGATTGTTGAAGATGGCCTCAGGAACCAGAACAGGGCCTGGTGTGTTGTACATGGCCACAGCTAGCAGCACAGGGCCTGGTTTGGTGAAGATGGCCTCGGCCAGAAGCACAGGGCCTGGTGTGATATGAGTGGCCTGAGCAAGAGCCACAGGCCCTGGTGTGGTGTAAGTGGCCTGAGCAAGAGCCACAGGCCCTGGTGTGGAGTAAGTGGCCTGAGCAAGAGCCACAGGCCCTGGTGTGGTGTAATTGGCCTCAATAGCAACTAAGGCCCTGGTGTGGTGTATGTGGCCTCAGCCAGCAGCCACAGGCCCTGGTGTGGTGTAAGTGGCCTCAGAAGCAAATAAGGCCGTGGTGTGGTGTATGTGACCTCAGCCAGGAGCCACAGGCCCTGGTGTGGTGTAAGTGGCCTCAGCCAGCAGCCACAGGCCCTGGTGTGGTGTAAGTGGCCTCAGCCAGCAGCCACAGGCCCTGGTGTGGTGTAAGTGGCCTCAGCCAGCAGCCACAGGCCCTGGTGTGGTGTAAGTGGCCTCAGCCAGAGCCACAGGCCCTGGTGTAGTGTAAGTGGCCTCAGCCAGTGCCACAGGCCCTGGTGTGGTGTAAGTGGCCTGAGCAAGAGCCACAGACCCTGGTGTGGTGTAAGGGGCCTCAATAGCAACTAATGCCCTGGTGTGGTGTAAGTGGCCTCAGCCAGCAGCCACAGGCACTGGTGTGGTGTAAGTGGCCTCAGCCAGCAGCCACAGGCCCTGGTGTGGTGTAAGTGGCCTCAGCCAGCAGCCACAGGCCCTGGTGTGGTGTAAGTGGCCTGAGCCAGCAGCCACAGGCCCTGGTGTGGTGTAAGTGGCCTCAGCCAGAAGCCACAGGCACTGGTGTGGTGTAAGTGCCCTCAGCCAGCAGCCACAGGCCCTGGTGTGGTGTAAGTGACCTCAGCCAGCAGCCACAGGCCCTGGTGTGGTGTAAGTGGCCTCAGCCAGCAGCCACAGGCCCTGGTGTGGTGTAAGTGGACTCAGCCAGTGCCACAGGCCCTGGTGTGGTGTAAGTGGCCTGAGCAAGAGTCACAGACCCTGGTGTGGTGTAATTGGCCTCAATAGCAACTAATGCCCTGGTGTGGTGTAGGTGGCCTCAGAAGCAAATAAGGCCCTGGTGTGGTGTAAGTGGCCTCAATAGCAACTAAGGCCCTGGTGTGGTGTAAGTGGCCTCAGCCAGCAGCACAGGGCCTGGTGTGTTGTACATGGCCACAGCAAGCAGCACTGGGTCAGGTTTGGTGAAGATGGCCTTGGCCAGAAGCACAGGGTCTGGTGTGATATGAGTGGCCTGAGCAAGAGCCACAGGCCCTGGTGTGGTGTAGGTGGCCTCAGCCAGCAGCCACAGGCCCTTGTGTGGTGTAAGTGGCCTCAGCCAGCAGCCACAGGCCCTGGTGTGGTGTAAGTGGCCTCAGCCAGCAGCCACAGGCCCTTGTGTGGTGTAAGTGGCCTCAGCCAGCAGCCACAGGCCCTGGTGTGGTTTAAGTGGCCTCAGCCAGCAGCCACAGGCCCTGGTGTGGTGTAAGTGGCCTCAGCCAGCAGCCACAGGCCCTGGTGTGGTGTAAGTGGCCTCAGCCAGCAGCCACAGGCCCTGGTGTGGTGTACGTGGCCTCAGCCAGCAGCCACAGGCCCTGGTGTGGTGTAAGTGGCCTCAGCCAGAGCCACAGGCCCTGATGTGGTGTAAGTGGCCCCAGCCGGTCACTCAGAACCTGGTGTGGTGTAGGTGGCATCAGCTAGCAGCACAAGACATTGGAAAAGAGCCAAAAGCAATGTCGTTAATGTGCCCTCATTAATGGGCAGCTGCTTTTGGTCTTTTAATACACCCCTTCTCTGGATCAAAAGCGGTTCAATGACATGAAAATGAAAGGCTTACAGCACCAGGTATTCCAAGGAAGTCTCCCATCCAAGTACTAACCAAGCCCAGCCCTGCTTAGCTTCCGAGATCAGACGAGGTCGGGCGTGCTCAGGGTGGTATGGCCGTAAGCTGCTGGCCCCAGCACAATGTCTCAATTTATGGATTCAAGTGATTAGGTGGCAAGTACCTGAAGTTACGAAGACAATCCTATAACCATACCTGCATGTTTGCATAATACCCTAACCCAAAGGCTCAGTTTAGCATTTATCCAACAGCACAGGCCCTGGATTGTTGAAGATGGCCTCAGGAACCAGAACAGGGCCTGGTGTGTTGTACATGGCCACAGCTAGCAGCACAGGGCCTGGTTTGGTGAAGATGGCCTCGGCCAGAAGCACAGGGCCTGGTGTGATATGAGTGGCCTGAGCAAGAGCCACAGGCCCTGGTGTGGTGTAAGTGGCCTGAGCAAGAGCCACAGGCCCTGGTGTGGAGTAAGTGGCCTGAGCAAGAGCCACAGGCCCTGGTGTGGTGTAAGTGGCCTGAGCAAGACCACAGGCCCTGGTGTGGTGTAATTGGCCTCAATAGCAACTAAGGCCCTGGTGTGGTGTATGTGGCCTCAGCCAGCAGCCACAGGCCCTGGTGTGGTGTAAGTGGCCTCAGAAGCAAATAAGGCCGTGGTGTGGTGTATGTGACCTCAGCCAGGAGCCACAGGCCCTGGTGTGGTGTAAGTGGCCTCAGCCAGCAGCCACAGGCCCTGGTGTGGTGTAAGTGGCCTCAGCCAGCAGCCACAGGCCCTGGTGTGGTGTAAGTGGCCTAAGCCAGAGCCACAGGCCCTGGTGTGGTGTAAGTGGCCTCAGCCAGTGCCACAGGCCCTGGTGTGGTGTAAGTGGCCTGAGCAAGAGCCACAGACCCTGGTGTGGTGTAATTGGCCTCAATAGCAACTAATGCCCTGGTGTGGTGTAGGTGGCCTCAGCCAGAAGCCACAGGCCCTGGTGTGGTGTAAGTGGCCTCAGCCAGTGCCACAGGGCCTGGTGTGGTGTAAGTGGCCTCAGCCAGCAGCCACAGGCCCTGGTGTGGTGTAAGGGGCCTCAATAGCAACTAATGCCCTGGTGTGGTGTAAGTGGCCTCAGCCAGCAGCCACAGGCACTGGTGTGGTGTAAGTGGCCTCAGCCAGCAGCCACAGGCCCTGGTGTGGTGTAAGTGGCCTCAGCCAGCAGCCACAGGCCCTGGTGTGGTGTAAGTGGCCTCAGCCAGCAGCCACAGGCCCTGGTGTGGTGTAAGTGGCCTCAGCCAGAAGCCACAGGCACTGGTGTGGTGTAAGTGCCCTCAGCCAGCAGCCACAGGCCCTGGTGTGGTGTAAGTGACCTCAGCCAGCAGCCACAGGCCCTGGTGTGGTGTAAGTGGCCTCAGCCAGCAGCCACAGGCCCTGGTGTGGTGTAAGTGGACTCAGCCAGTGCCACAGGCCCTGGTGTGGTGTAAGTGGCCTGAGCAAGAGTCACAGACCCTGGTGTGGTGTAATTGGCCTCAATAGCAACTAATGCCCTGGTGTGGTGTAGGTGGCCTCAGCCAGCAGCCACAGGCCCTGGTGTGGTGTAAGTGGCCTCAGCCAGCAGCCACAGGCCCTGGTGTGGTGTAAGTGGCCTCAGCCAGCAGCCACAGGCCCTGGTGTGGTGTAAGTGGCCTCAGCCAGAGCCACAGGCCCTGGTGTAGTGTAAGTGGCCTCAGCCAGTGCCACAGGCCCTGGTGTGGTGTAAGTGGCCTGAGCAAGAGCCACAGACCCTGGTGTGGTGTAAGGGGCCTCAATAGCAACTAATGCCCTGGTGTGGTGTAAGTGGCCTCAGCCAGCAGCCACAGGCACTGGTGTGGTGTAAGTGGCCTCAGCCAGCAGCCACAGGCCCTGGTGTGGTGTAAGTGGCCTCAGCCAGCAGCCACAGGCCCTGGTGTGGTGTAAGTGGCCTGAGCCAGCAGCCACAGGCCCTGGTGTGGTGTAAGTGGCCTCAGCCAGAAGCCACAGGCACTGGTGTGGTGTAAGTGCCCTCAGCCAGCAGCCACAGGCCCTGGTGTGGTGTAAGTGACCTCAGCCAGCAGCCACAGGCCCTGGTGTGGTGTAAGTGGACTCAGCCAGTGCCACAGGCCCTGGTGTGGTGTAAGTGGCCTGAGCAAGAGTCACAGACCCTGGTGTGGTGTAATTGGCCTCAATAGCAACTAATGCCCTGGTGTGGTGTAGGTGGCCTCAGAAGCAAATAAGGCCCTGGTGTGGTGTAAGTGGCCTCAATAGCAACTAAGGCCCTGGTGTGGTGTAAGTGGCCTCAGCCAGCAGCACAGGGCCTGGTGTGTTGTACATGGCCACAGCAAGCAGCACTGGGCCAGGTTTGGTGAAGATGGCCTTGGCCAGAAGCACAGGGTCTGGTGTGATATGAGTGGCCTGAGCAAGAGCCACAGGCCCTGGTGTGGTGTAGGTGGCCTCAGCCAGCAGCCACAGGCCCTTGTGTGGTGTAAGTGGCCTCAGCCAGCAGCCACAGGCCCTAGTGTGGTGTAAGTGGCCTCAGCCAGCAGCCACAGGCCCTTGTGTGGTGTAAGTAGCCTCAGCCAGCAGCCACAGGCCCTGGTGTGGTTTAAGTGGCCTCAGCCAGCAGCCACAGGCCCTGGTGTGGTGTAAGTGGCCTCAGCCAGCAGCCACAGGCCCTGGTGTGGTGTAAGTGGCCTCAGCCAGCAGCCACAGGCCCTGGTGTGGTGTAAGTGGCCTCAGCCAGCAGCCACAGGCCCTGGTGTGGTGTAAGTGGCCTCAGCCAGAGCCACAGGCCCTGATGTGGTGTAAGTGGCCCCAGCCGGTCACTCAGAACCTGGTGTGGTGTAGGTGGCATCAGCTAGCAGCACAAGACATTGGAAAAGAGCCAAAAGCAATGTCGTTAATGTGCCCTCATTAATGGGCAGCTGCTTTTGGTCTTTTAATACACCCCTTCTCTGGATCAAAAGCGGTTCAATGACATGAAAATGAAAGGCTTACAGCACCAGGTATTCCAAGGAAGTCTCCCATCCAAGTACTAACCAAACCCAGCCCTGCTTAGCTTCCGAGATCAGACGAGGTCGGGCGTGCTCAGGGTGGTATGGCTATGGCCGTAAGCTGCTGGCCCCAGCACAATGTCTCAATTTATGGATTCAAGTGATTAGGTGGCAAGTACCTGAAGTTACGAAGACAATCCTATAACCATACCTGCATGTTTGCATAATACCCTAACCCAAAGGCTCAGTTTAGCATTTATCCAACAGCACAGGCCCTGGATTGTTGAAGATGGCCTCAGGAACCAGAACAGGGCCTGGTGTGTTGTACATGGCCACAGCTAGCAGCACAGGGCCTGGTTTGGTGAAGATGGCCTCGGCCAGAAGCACAGGGCCTGGTGTGATATGAGTGGCCTGAGCAAGAGCCACAGGCCCTGGTGTGGTGTAAGTGGCCTGAGCAAGAGCCACAGGCCCTGGTGTGGAGTAAGTGGCCTGAGCAAGAGCCACAGGCCCTGGTGTGGTGTAAGTGGCCTGAGCAAGACCACAGGCCCTGGTGTGGTGTAATTGGCCTCAATAGCAACTAAGGCCCTGGTGTGGTGTATGTGGCCTCAGCCAGCAGCCACAGGCCCTGGTGTGGTGTAAGTGGCCTCAGAAGCAAATAAGGCCGTGGTGTGGTGTATGTGACCTCAGCCAGGAGCCACAGGCCCTGGTGTGGTGTAAGTGGCCTCAGCCAGCAGCCACAGGCCCTGGTGTGGTGTAAGTGGCCTCAGCCAGCAGCCACAGGCCCTGGTGTGGTGTAAGTGGCCTAAGCCAGAGCCACAGGCCCTGGTGTGGTGTAAGTGGCCTCAGCCAGTGCCACAGGCCCTGGTGTGGTGTAAGTGGCCTGAGCAAGAGCCACAGACCCTGGTGTGGTGTAATTGGCCTCAATAGCAACTAATGCCCTGGTGTGGTGTAGGTGGCCTCAGCCAGAAGCCACAGGCCCTGGTGTGGTGTAAGTGGCCTCAGCCAGTGCCACAGGGCCTGGTGTGGTGTAAGTGGCCTCAGCCAGCAGCCACAGGCCCTGGTGTGGTGTAAGGGGCCTCAATAGCAACTAATGCCCTGGTGTGGTGTAAGTGGCCTCAGCCAGCAGCCACAGGCACTGGTGTGGTGTAAGTGGCCTCAGCCAGCAGCCACAGGCCCTGGTGTGGTGTAAGTGGCCTCAGCCAGCAGCCACAGGCCCTGGTGTGGTGTAAGTGGCCTCAGCCAGCAGCCACAGGCCCTGGTGTGGTGTAAGTGGCCTCAGCCAGAAGCCACAGGCACTGGTGTGGTGTAAGTGCCCTCAGCCAGCAGCCACAGGCCCTGGTGTGGTGTAAGTGACCTCAGCCAGCAGCCACAGGCCCTGGTGTGGTGTAAGTGGCCTCAGCCAGCAGCCACAGGCCCTGGTGTGGTGTAAGTGGACTCAGCCAGTGCCACAGGCCCTGGTGTGGTGTAAGTGGCCTGAGCAAGAGTCACAGACCCTGGTGTGGTGTAATTGGCCTCAATAGCAACTAATGCCCTGGTGTGGTGTAGGTGGCCTCAGCCAGCAGCCACAGGCCCTGGTGTGGTGTAAGTGGCCTCAGCGAGTGCCACAGGCCCTGGTGTGGTGTAAGGGGCCTCAATAGCAACTAATGCCCTGGTGTGGTGTAAGTGGCCTCAGCCAGCAGCCACAGGCACTGGTGTGGTGTAAGTGCCCTCAGCCAGCAGCCACAGGCCCTGGTGTGGTGTAAGTGGCCTCAGCCAGCAGCCACAGGCCCTGGTGTGGTGTAAGTGGCCTCAGCCAGCAGCCACAGGCCCTGGTGTGGTGTAAGTGGCCTGAGCAAGAGCCACAGGCCCTGGTGTGGTGTAAGTGCCCTCAGCCAGCAGCCACAGGCCCTGGTGTGGTGTAAGTGACCTCAGCCAGCAGCCACAGGCCCTGGTGTGGTGTAAGTGGCCTCAGCCAGCAGCCACAGGCCCTGGTGTGGTGTAAGTGGACTCAGCCAGTGCCACAGGCCCTGGTGTGGTGTAAGTGGCCTGAGCAAGAGTCACAGACCCTGGTGTGGTGTAATTGGCCTCAATAGCAACTAATGCCCTGGTGTGGTGTAGGTGGCCTCAGCCAGCAGCCACAGGCCCTGGTGTGGTGTAAGTGGCCTCAGCGAGTGCCACAGGCCCTGGTGTGGTGTAAGGGGCCTCAATAGCAACTAATGCCCTGGTGTGGTGTAAGTGGCCTCAGCCAGCAGCCACAGGCACTGGTGTGGTGTAAGTGCCCTCAGCCAGCAGCCACAGGCCCTGGTGTGGTGTAAGTGGCCTCAGCCAGCAGCCACAGGCCCTGGTGTGGTGTAAGTGGCCTCAGCCAGCAGCCACAGGCCCTGGTGTGGTGTAAGTGGCCTGAGCAAGAGCCACAGGCCCTGGTGTGGTGTAAGTGGCCTCAGCCAGAAGCCACAGGCACTGGTGTGGTGTAAGTGCCCTCAGCCAGCAGCCACAGGCCCTGGTGTGGTGTAAGTGACCTCAGCCAGCAGCCACAGGCCTTGGTGTGGTGTAAGTGGCCTGAGCCAGCAGCCACAGGCCCTGGTGTGGTGTAAGTGGCCTCAGCCAGTGCCACAGGCCCTGGTGTGGTGTAAGTGGCCTGAGCAAGAGTCACAGACCCTGGTGTGGTGTAATTGGCCTCAATAGTGTAGAATAAGGAGGGGATGTTTTTCTCATTATCATTTAATATTTTAATATGCCATTATTAGTTCATTAGAAGTATATAATCAGCTTTGCATTAAGCATGAATTGAAGTTTTTGATCTTACATTATTCTTTGCATTACAGTGATGGTGATAACTTTAATTTGATCTTTCTTACAGGTATCAGAATAATAACATGATTTTCCATTGCAGATGTAACCATGATCATTCCATACACATTGCAGTTTGTTGCTCATTTTAGAGTTGTGCTCAAGGTAATTAAAGGTTAAAAGCTACAGCCAGCGCGAGTCTGGCTGATCTATGGAGGGCAAAGGCTTTGAGCTTGGAAGGCCGCACGCGCTTACACAGCACTTATAAGATGTCATTCTTGGTGATTTTGTGCTTAGTCATGTTTTAATATGTTTTAAGTAGAAGTAGCTGATCCAGCAATATTCATTTAATATTATATACTTGATTTAGAGCAATACACACTGATGGTCTTAATAAATGAAAGAGTCCTTGTAGTTGCCATGTTGTGTCTCAGCAGGGTACAGACGGTTCCAGGAGAAGGGGGGCAGTTAGCGTCTGCCCTCGGGAAGGAGACAATGTTATTCTTTGTGTTAAATAAAATTGTCAACATTGATTGTATTACACCTGTCACTACGCATGAGGGGGCGTTCTAATACCCTGATTTCATAAAACTATGGAAATGTGTTTTTTGAGATGAGATCTGAGACTGTCCGCATACAGTGTCCATCTCCCACGTGTGTGATCATTAAATCATCGTTTGACTCAACCCGACCGGACCAGTGTTGTTATTGTGGGTTTTTCCTCTGGTGTCCATCTCCAATATTTTTGAACCATAACATTTTGGGGGCTCGTCCGGGATTTGAACCCGGGACCTCTCGCATGCCAGGCGAGAATTCTACCACTGAACCACCATATGTGCTGAGACACTCATCCTTTTTACCAGAGACCTCGCGCTTCACTCTTGCCCGCAACCTTAAATCACTATGGACCACGCGTGATGTACTTGGTGTATGAAACAACGCCGGACTGGCATGGCCTCCGTGCTCAGACTGGTTTCCCGGGTCGGTCTGCAACAAACAAATCAAAAAACAAATAGCCATGATTAGCAACATAGTTAACATCAAACTCATAATAATTTTGAACATTGTGATGGCTTTTGAAACTCTTCTTTCTTCACCAGTGTCTAATTGTTGTGATGGCATGGTGGTATGTGAATGTTATGGTGTAGTAAAAAGTTCAAAGCCCTTTGTCAGAGCCTCTCTCTTGTTTTAGGTGTTCAGTGTGGTACCGCTCCTTTTCGTTGGCGCGGCGATCTCCTCCTTGGCTGCTCTTCTTTCTTTGACCTTCCGGGTAGACTACCGGTCGGTCCGTTGCACAGGTGTGAGGGATTATTGTGCCGCTCAATTTCACCTGCGTCGAGTTGAGATTGATCCTTCCTCACCAAGCCCTCGTGCGCAGCTACGCACTGCGTCCAGTGATACCAGGTGTCGCCTTTCCCCTTCAGTTGGACCGCTGTCGCCGTCCGAGCCGATACCTCATATGGACCAGTCCAGCGGGGCTCCTTCCACTTTCGTTTGATGACTCTCAGCCACACTGTTTTCGCGTCCGGGACCTCTCCTTCTCCTGTGGGCCCCTTACAAGCCGCCTGTTTCGTGAAACTGGACACTAGCGCCTTTAGCTCGTTCCAGTAGTCTGCGTGGGACCGGTTCCCCTTTTTGTCCCGTTCACCCGAGCCCACCGTCCAAGGTGCCGGAAACTGTCTCCCGGTTTGCAGCTCGTATGGTGTAAAACCTGTGGATTGATTAACAGAACATCTTATGGTCATCAACGCAACCGGCAGGGCTGCGACCCAATTTAGCCCTGTTTGCGCGCAGATTTTTGCCAATTTGTTTTTCAAATTTAGGTTCATTCTTTCTACTTTCCCCTGAGACTGAGGATGATAGACCGTTCCAAATTTATGCTGGACGCCCAACATTTTTTCTACTTTTTCCAAATCTTGATTTTTAAAATGGGTTCCATTATCTGATCTAATTCTTTTCGGGAACCCATGACGGGGAATGTAATAATTGATTAAACACTTAATGACAGTCTTAGCATCCTCCTTTTTTGTAGCCCAGGCCTCTGGCCAGCCGGTCAAAGCGTCAACACACACTAACAAATATCTTACACCGCCCGGCCCGGAATCAATCATATCAGTGAAATCAATAACAATCTCCTCTCCCGGCCTCTCAGGGGGCCGAAACTTACCCACTTCCGGTTTTACTGCTGGCTTAGGATTGTGTGCCCCACAGATTAAGCACATCCTGGCCTTCTCCCTTATCATTCCTCGCAGCTCAGGATGCCACCAATGACACAAATTTCTTTCCATCTGGGCTCTCCCCACGTGGGCAAGTCCGTGGGCTTCATCCACCTTCTGTTCTGCCATTTTGGCTGTCAGCACGGGGCGCCCGTCTGGCCCCCTCCACAAATGTCCATCCTGCCAGGCTCCTTTGTTTTTCCACACCCCCTTTTCCTCTGGGGATGCCTCCTCCTGGGCCCGTTTAACTTCCTCAATCAGGTCAACAGGTATCTCTTCTTCTGATGTTACCTGTATCATTTGTCTCTGTCCTTTGTAGCCTGCGGCCTCCTTTGCGGCTTCGTCTGCTCTCTGGTTTCCTTTTTCCACCATACTGGTTCCTTGGGAGTGAGCTTTGCATTTTATAATGCTCACCTCCTCTGGGTCAGCCAAGGCCTTTTCCAGTTCCTCCATTTCATGTATGTGGGAGATAGGTGCATTGGTTGCTGTTCTGAATCCTGCTCTTTTCCACTGAGGCAGCTCCACATGCGCTGCTCCAAACGCATATGCCGAATCGGTGTAGATGTTCACTCTCCTGTTCTTGGCTAGTCTCAAAGCTCGAGCTAAGGCTATCACTTCAGCTCTCTGGGCCGACTGCTTTCCCTCAATCCTTCCTGACTCTCTGACCTGATAATCTCCTCCTACTCTGCAGACCACCGCATACCCTGCTTTCAGTCCTCCTTCGTCTCGGTGGCAACATCCATCGGTGAACCAATCCTCAGCTCCCGGTATGGGTTCGGCCTTCAGGTCCTCTCTAATCTTTTCCTCGATCTGTGCTCTTTTGGCGCAGTCATGTGGTTCCCCTACACCCATTAAATCTGCCATGTTAATTCCTTCATGTGTGAATGTCAAATTTGGGGCCTCTAAGACTTTGCTCAGTCTCTGTTGTGCCCGTGGTGACATACAAAATGCTTGTGAATTTACGTATGCCACTATGCTATGTGTAGTGAGTATTTTTAGTGGGTGTTCTCTCACTACATGTGCTGTTTTTTGGATAATTCTAGCAACCCCTGCTGCATGTTGTGTACATGTAGGATGCTTTGCTTCTGTTGGATGTAGTTTTACACTAACATACATGAGCACTTCTCTACCCCCCCCTTTTTTCTGAAACAACACTCCATTTACAATTGAGTTTGTTTCAGAAACATCTAAATAGAATGGCTCGTCATAATTGGGTGTGGCTAAATCTGAGGCCCTTGACAAATCCTGTTTTACCCTAATAAATGCGGCTTCAGCTTCAGGCGTCCAAGGTAACTCAGCCTTAAAGTTTCGAACACCAACTTGCTTCATTAGGCCCCTTAAAGGGGCAATTTTGCCTGCATAATCCGGAATGAACTGCCTGCTGTAACCTGTTAAACCAAGAAAAGAAAGCATTTCTCTCACAGTTCGCGGTTTTGGGTGTGTCAAAATTTGGTCTCTGTGTGTGTTCATCAAACCCACTGATTTGTGTGCGATTACCCGGCCCAAAAAGGTCACTTCAGGGCGAACTAACTGCAGCTTGTCTTTACTTACTTTAAAGCCACATTCCGCCAACCTATTCAACACAACGAACGATGCCGCTGTACAATCCGCTGCTGACGGGGCTGCAATGAGAAGATCATCAACATATTGTATTAATGTACAATCATTAGGCAAATTACATGACGACAGGGCTTCTTTAAGCACCTGATTGAAAATGCCTGGAGAAAGTGCAAAGCCTTGTGGCAAACGTGTGTATCTGAGTTGTTGGCCTCTGTATGTGAATGAAAAAATGTCTCTGAGTGACTCATGCAGAGGAAGACAAAAGAATGCATTTGCCAGGTCAATGCACGTGAACCACTTTTGGTCACATGTGATAGCTGATAAAGCTGTGTACGGATTTGGTACCGGTGCAGTAGTAGAGAGCAATATTTCATTAATGGCTCTCAAATCATGTGCCATACGGTATTTTCCTGTTCCATGTTTCTCCACTGGTAGAATTGGTGTGTTCCACAGTGAGTGAGAGGGCTCTAACACCCCGGCCCTTAGCAGGCCTTCTATTGTTTCTGTAATTCCTGCCTCTGCTTCAGGTTTATGTTTATACTGTGGTCTATTGATCGGTGTGTGTGACTTGAGCTGGAACAAGACAGGAGGACACTTAGCTAGGCCAACATCCGTGGGCCCTTTTGACCATAGACTGTCAGGCAGATTCGACAGTCCAGCAACTGCGTGAGGATGATCTACACACTCCTCACCATGTGTTTTTGAAATTTCTTTATGTTCCAAGATCACTGTATCCTCACAGGCACAAGTTATGCGATAGGTTTTACAATTTGGAGCATAAGATAAGTTAGGAATTTGGGTTCTTTGCCACCCTGTGTCGTCCAGTGCTCGCCTGACCATTGGACCTAGATCACCTGCACCATGACCTTGGTGGACCGCCAATGTAATGTGAGGGGTTGAAATTTCTTCCACATTGTACCAAGGCAGTTGTTCATCAGTTAATTTCACAGCCGCGGCTACACCTTCTGGTCCGATGTAGATGTCATGTGTTTGCACATTCCACGTCTGACCTTCAAGATCAGATTGAAATAATTCACGATAGGTGTCGTCATTCTCTTTATCATAAAACAGGGTAACGTGGTAAGGGTCGCGCGGAGGGGAGTAAACTGCCAAGCTCATTATCCAGGGTCTCCACAGCTGAAATTGCCTCAGAACATCCTCTTTCACTAATCTCCCCCAGTAGATATTGACTTTTGCTCTTTCACAGTCTTGGAGCAGATATTGAGTCTTTGAACTTGTTCCCAGGCACGGAAAATGCTGTCCCCCTGGCAGAGTCACAGATAATCCATCTGCTGAACATGTGATTGTGGCGCCCAACTTCACGAGCAGGTCCCTGCCCATAAGATTCACTGGCGCTTGCGATGACACCACATAGTTGTGTTTCAAAGTCTGCTTGCCCAGCTTTGTCAAAGCTGGGTCAGTCACTGGCAGAGTTGTCGGGATCCCAGAAAAACCCACCACGTTCACTGTGTGGCAGGACAACGTTGCACTGTCTGGTGCTGCTCTCAAGGTTGAATATGTTGCTCCAGTGTCTACTAAGAAGGGCAATTCTGTCCCTTCTATAGTCATCAACAGCATGGGATCTGCCATTACCATACTGTTTGGTCCCTCCGGGTCCCTTCAGTACTGGTCCTCCCTCCAGTCAGCCACTGGATACTGCGTGGCTGGTGCTGCACTCGGGTTTGGGGCCTGATATGCTCCCCTAGAGCCATCTCTTGCTCTCGGAGCTCCACGTGCCTGGGATTGGTAGCCTCGTCTTTGATAGTTCTGACGACGTTCTGGGCAATTTCTGTTCCAATGACCCTCTGCTCCACACCTCCAACAGACATTCCAAGGCACACTGCTGAGATTCCCCGTGTCACGAGCTCTTTGTACTCCCCCCGCTGAGCCACCACGCCCTCTGTACGATCCACCGGTTCCCCAATTCCCTGTGGGTTGGTTCTGCCTTGGTGCATTGGCGGGCCATCCGTCATTAGTGCAGGGACCCGGGCCACTATCTGGCCATTCAGGCCCAGGACCAGGCTGGGTCGCAACTATCATAATTTTTTCTGTTTTTTCTTTTTCCTCTTTTTTCTTTTCGCTGGCTTTGTTTCTGGCCTCCACCAACTGTAGTTTGAGTAGAGACGCTTGTGCCTCCTCCAACTCTTTTTTCTGCTTGTTCGCCCTGTCCTGCTCCAGCTGCAAACGATGTGAGACGTGTCTTTCCCACTGCACCGAATCTGCTACGGCAAAATCTGGGTTTTTCTGTAGATCTTCTGTGACCTGGTTTGGCAGCCCTGCCAGCACCGCTGAGCGAAACCACGCCCGATGCTCACCTTCTCTACCTGGATGGGTACCTGTTTCTAACAACCACTGATCTCTGGCTTTTTCTAAAAACTCTCTAGGTGTGTTTTGGGGGTCCCAAATTATTTTAGGTATGGCTCCTGTATTAGGGGTTGGGTACTTTTCACGGACTGCGTCAGACAAAGCACATTGCACTTCATGATAAGGCAAATCATTTGCATGGCGAGTTGTGCGAGCTATAGCCTCTACATCTGCTAGCCCACCACCGAGCATACACCGCGCAGAAATGGCGCGAAAATCGCCAATCGCAAGCTCCTCTCCTTCTGTTAGTCTGCCTAATTCACGCAACCACCTTGCTCCGCCCCCAGTTATAGGTGGAAGCTGTTTAACCAATGCCTCCAAATCTCTTACTTTGTATGCGCGGTACACTGGTTCATTTTTTGCACCAGCCACTAAAGGCAAATTATAATGAGTACCCGCAGCTTTTTCTGCTTTGGTCACAGTTTTACACTGTCCCAATTTTCCCTTGCCTTTTGAACTCTTAAAAATAGGCCTTCTCTGTCCCTGCTCTTTTTTCACCTGTCTTGACCTAAGATTCCTGGCTATACTTGGTTCTGACGCGACTCCTCCTCTGTCGTTATCTTCGTCATCTTCTTCCTCCTCTGTGGTAGATGAATCATTGTCGCTCTCCTCTTCTGCCATGCTTTTGGTCATTTTGTCCTTTACGGTCTTCAGTGTATTTAATACTTCCAATAGCCCTTGCGGGGCTTCAAGCATTCGTCCGAATACTTCTCCTGTCCATGTGTCTGACTTGGCCATTGCTTTGGAGTGTTTTGACCTGGTTTGGGCCTGCTCTTCTCTTGCTGGTGTTGGCAGTCCGATGAAAGCCGGTTGTGCCATCCTTTCCACCGGTGAAATCATTTCCTCGTTTGTTGGGGTCCAATCCGCTTCTCCAGTCTGGTCTGGCAGGCTTTCTCTTGATGCTTCGGCTTTTGGCCTGTCTCCTCCTTCATGTGAACAAGAAGGCAAAGGCAAGCCTTCCTCTGCGGCTGATGTTATCTCTTTCCCTTCCCCATTCAGGGACTGACATTTAACTGTCATAGGCCCTTCATTATGAAACACCCGTGGTGCTCTGGTGTATTCAACATCAGCTACTCCTCCCACAACCACTGCCGTCTGTCCATCGGGGCCTTGAACTTGTCCTCCTCTGAGGGTCATTACAGGCATGACATATTGTCGTCCTACGGCATTAGATGTTAACGTGGCCCAAGGAAGAATCTCTGCTGTGTGATACTTGTTAGCATCTCCTGGTTTTGGAATCCAGTTCTTCATTTGGTTTTCCAGCTTCTTATTTTGGTCTTTCAGTTGTTTCAAAGCCTCCATTATGCTTTCCATATCTTCTGTTTCAGCTGTGTCATCCTCCTCCATCCAGGAAGATGCTCCATTCCACAAGAACATCCACTTGCAACACTTTGCATGAGTTTGCTGTAGTTTCTTGATTTGTTGTTTAATCTTCCAGTTAATTGAACGTTTCTCTGCCTCGGCTTGTAGTTGTTCCAATTGCTGCTCACATCTCTCTCCTTCTATTTTGAGCACAAGACTTAGGGCTATTTTGTCATCCAGCCCTCTCTGTTGGGAAGCAATAAGCTTGTTTAGCTCAGCTTCCATTGCTTTGCCTTCCTTCTCAGCTAACTTTGTTGATCCAGGGGAAGCTAAGCGAATAGCTTTTTTTAACTGTTGCTGCTGCTCCTTTAGAGGCTTATAGCCTCTGTGCCCAGTAGGTGTCATGTTCGGGCCGTCAGCCATTATCCTAAAACACAAGCTTACCTCCCTTTTTGTGACATTTTACGGCTCCTCCTTCTGGATCACTCCGCAATGTCTGCCTGTTAGCTTTCAGAAATACTTTCGCTCCTCCCAGGGTCACTGTCTCCTTGTAATCTGCTTGGTAAGACACACAGCCAACGCAGTGTGTCAAGACTTAACCAAGCCTCTTTCATTATTCACTTTTAATAACTACTTTTCACTCTGGAACATAAATGTTATAAACTCATACACACTGCATGTTAACTTTGGGGCACAAAACAATAACACAGCTCAAATGCATTCACACAGCCTTAAATTTTTCACAGAAAATTGCTCCAAAGCAATATCATGTTTGCTCACAAACTAACAAATTCACTGTGTTGTTTACCGAGCGAGGGAGCAATGGACCAATTAATTCCAAACTCCTCAATAATTAGCTGTACAGCTCGCTCTACTTCAATGCCAAACCATAGTACTGTGATTAGCTTTATTCAAATCAAATCTATGTTTCAAAGCCTTTCAAACGCACACCCACACACACAATTTCAACCACGCACTCTCAAGCACACATTTGTCTCCTTTAAATCTACTAATCGCTTGGAGACATCTCCACAGATAATTATATTATTTCCCAAGCAAGCATATCAAAATCAAAACCGTCTAGTACCGACTCTATCATAGCCTGAGCAAAGTGGGCGGCCTCTGTGGGCTCCCAATTTGGATCATTTTCATGCTCAGTCATCTCCTTTAAGCCTTGAAATAAAAATAGGCAACGTTGTATATAGGCATTTAGCTCATGCAGCTCAATCACGGACCACACTGTCATCTCATAAGGTGAAACACCTTCCTCAGTCACTATGTGACATTTACAGGTCACCTCCAATTGGCCCTCCTCTGCTATTTGTATGTTACAGGTTGCAAAATAAAGCACAGGCATGTTTGCTTATTCTATTTAAACAACAATTTAACAGTATTAAATGGGACTGTTTAATGCATGGGACACAATATAATCATTTATTGTTGAAGGGACAAATGTCAAAGGGGTTCTAACAGGTCCACTTTATTGCGTGCTCATAAATTATTGTTATCTGGGTCACTCACCCAATGTGCTTTATTGTTTGAGATTATTAATTATGTCACGCTTATCAGTGGCTCATATTTATTTAAGGCCTATGTTTGAACTTGACAACAAAGGCAGAGCATCATTTCATCCTTTCAGGGTGAAACACTCCACTTTCTCTGTGTCATGGCAGCTCAGAAAACTTCATGAACTTTACTTATTTAAAGATATGACTTAAAATCAGTTGTATTATCAGTATAAAATATTTAAGATTTAATTAAATTGTTTTCAATTGACTTACAGCAGCTTACTCTGATCTAGGAACACTCTCTTATGCTCCTCAAAAACTGAAGTTACTCAGTCTTAAATGACTTTTACATTACATAAATCAACTGTGATTAACAAATAACCTTCTAGTGGTTCCCACTTGGTTTAAAACATTCAAAAGCCTTCTAGGGACCTATTCTGATCATAACCTATGTGTTTGTAAGCTTGTTTGCATTTAACCCTCTGCACTCAAAGCATTTATTACACTTTATCAATCCGGACAGTCACGCCGAACGAAGCTTCTGACCTTCAAAGGCCGAGTGCCAACTCATTATAAGCACATTTGCAAGGTGTGTCTGAAAATTATTTAAACCACTCTTTTTAAATCAAAAACTATTGACATTGTTATAACATCAAAACCAGCAGCATATTTACAAACTTTCAGCAATAAAAAGCCTTCTGCTTATAAGGCTCACACACACTCTGGGCAGGAAGTGAAAAGCTCTGTTCTCCTCCCAGCCACACGCTCATTTGCATGTTCACACCGTCTAAAAATAGCTCGCAGCGCTGCAGCTGCGCTCTCATCACACGCAGGGTCACACAAAGCTCAGATAGAATTCTATTCACAAAAGACGTCTTATATTCACAATCACTGACAGGCCTGACAGATTCAGCACCTAACAAATTTCGACAAATTTAAATTAACGGGTCCAACCGAAGAAAGCTTCACTTTTTTGTAATCAATCAAACAGTATCTGTTACTTCTGGGAACAGTTTCTGACCTAACTTCTAAATCCCTAACTCAATTTAACTTTGTCCAAACAAGCACATGACACCGTTTCAAACGATGAGGAGTCTCGGTAACTCCTAGCTTATTTCGGGATGCCCTGTACCCCACAGTTAAACCAAAACTGAACTACCCCTGTTCGCCGACAGGTCAAGACCGCGCGTCCACGGCCAGGAGGGGGCGTAACCCCCGGGCTATGTGCTTCTTAGCAGACTTCTGGGCTGCCGTCCTATAATAATTTTAACCTAACCGATTTTGTAAAATTTTACCATAACGGGTCCTACCGAAGAAAGATAACTTTTTTACGACCAATTAAACAGTCTCTGTTACTTCTGGGAACAGTTTCTGTCCTAATTTGTAAAACTATTAAACAGTATCTGTTACTTCTGGAACAGTTTCTGTCCTAATTTCCCTACCAAACTACCTGAGCCTTCAGCTCAATATCCAGGGACTCAAACCCAACATTCTCTGTTACTTCTGGGAACAGTTTCATATTTCTTCAACTTCATTAAATACTCTTAAACAACTTTAACTGCATAACACACGGTGATTCTCATCAAAATCAAAACAGACACCCACCAGCAACGTCAGTGAGCAGGCTTTTAATTTAATGCAGCCCAATTTGGCACAATTTGGGAATCAACTCAACAGGCAGTGCCTTACCTTTAGAAGCACCCGCGGAGCTCACTCACATCAGATCCCTGGTCCGTGCCTGTCCGCTCGACAACCTCAGACCGTCCACACCTCACACGTCCACCCCAATACCACAGGACGAGCCCCCAAAATGTTATATCATTAATGCCCTGGTGTGGTGTAGGTGGCCTCAGCCAGCAGCCACAGGCCCTGGTGTGGTGTAAGTGGCCTCAGCCAGTGCCACAGGCCCTGGTGTGGTGTAAGTGGCCTGAGCAAGAGCCACAGACCCTGGTGTGGTGTAATTGGCCTCAATAGCAACTAATGCCCTGGTGTGGTGTAAGTGGCCTCAGCCAGCAGCCACAGGCCCTGGTGTGGTGTAAGTGGCCTGAGCAAGAGCCACAGGCCCTGATGTGGTGTAAGTGGCCCCAGCCGGTCACTCAGGCCCTGGTGTGGTGTAGGTGGCATCAGCTAGCAGCACAAGACATTGGAAAACAGCCAAAAGCAATGTCGTTAATGTGCCCTCATTAATGGGCAGCTGCTTTTGGTCTTTTAATACACCCCTTCTCTGGATCAAAAGCGGTTCAATGACATGAAAATGAAAGGCTTACAGCACCAGGTATTCCCAGGTAGTCTCCCATCCAAGTACTAACCAAGCCCAGCCCTGCTTAGCTTCCGAGATCAGACGAGGTCGGGCGTGCTCAGGGTGGTATGGCCGTAAGCTGCTGGCCCCAGCACAATGTCTCAATTTATGGATTCAACTGATTAGGTGGCAAGTACCTGAAGTTACGAAGACAATCCTTTAACCATACCTGCATGTTTGCATAATACCCTAACCCAAAGGCTCAGTTTGGCATTTATCTAACAGCACAGGCCCTGGATTGTTGAAGATGGCCTCAGGAACCAGCACAGGGCCTGGTGTGTTGTACATGGCCACAGCTAGCAGCACAGGGCCTGGTTTGGTGAAGATGGCCTCGGCCAGAAGCGCAGGGCCTGGTGTGATGTGAGTGGCCTGAGCAAGAGCCACAGGCCCTGGTGTGGTGTAAGTGGCCTCAGCCAGAAGCCACAGGCACTGGTGTGGTGTAAGTGGCCTCAGCCAGCAGCCACAGGCCCTGGTGTGGTGTAAGTGGCCTCAGCCAGCAGCCACAGGCCCTGGTGTGGTGTAAGTGGCCTCAGCCAGCAGCCACAGGCCCTGGTGTGGTGTAAGTGGCCTCAGCCAGAGCCACAGGCCCTGGTGTGGTGTAAGTGGCCGCAGCCAGTGCCACAGGCCCTGGTGTGGTGTAAGTGGCCTCAATAGCAACTAATGCCCTGGTGTGGTGTAGGTGGCCTCAGCCAGCAGCCACAGGCCCTGGTGTGGTGTAAGTGGCCTCAATAGCAACTAATGCCCTGGTGTGGTGTAAGTGGCCTCAGCCAGCAGCCACAGGCCCTGGTGTGGTGTAAGTGGCCTGAGCAAGAGCCACAGACCCTGGTGTGGTGTAATTGGCCTCAATAGCAACTAAGGCCCTGGTGTGGTGTAGGTGGCCTCAGCCAGCAGCCACAGGCCCTGGTGTGGTGTAAGTGGCCTCAGCCAGCAGCCACAGGCCCTGGTGTGGTGTAAGTGGCCTCAGCCAGCAGCCACAGGCCCTGATGTGGTGTAAGTGGCCCCAGCCGGTCACTCAGGCCCTGGTGTGGTGTAGGTGGCATCAGCTAGCAGCACAAGACATTGGAAAACAGCCAAAAGCAATGTCGTTAATGTGCCCTCATTAATGGACCTCTGCTTTTGGTCTTTTAATACACCCCTTCTCTGGATCAAAAGCGGTTCAATGACATGAAAATGAAAGGCTTACAGCACCAGGTATTCCCAGGCAGTCTCCCATCCAAGTACTAACCAAGCCCAGCCCTGCTTAGCTTCCGAGATCAGACGAGGTCGGGCGTGCTCAGGGTGGTACGGCCGTAAGCTGCTGGCCCCAGCACAATGTCTCAATTTATGGATTCAACTGATTAGGTGGCAAGTACCTGAAGTTACGAAGACAATCCTTTAACCATACCTGCATGTTTGCATAATACCCTAACCCAAAGGCTCAGTTTAGCATTTATCTAACAGCACAGACCCTGGATTGTTGAAGATGGCCTCAGGAACCAGCACAGGGCCTGGTGTGTTGTACATGGCCACAGCTAGCAGCACAGGGCCTGGTTTGGTGAAGATGGCCTCGGCCAGAAGCGCAGGGCCTGGTGTGATGTGAGTGGCCTGAGCAAGAGCCACAGGCCTTGGTGTGGTGTAAGTGGCCTCAGCCAGAAGCCACAGGCACTGGTGTGGTGTAAGTGCCCTCAGCCAGCAGCCAAAGGCCCTGGTGTGGTGTAAGTGGCCTCAGCCAGCAGCCACAGGCCCTGGTGTGGTGTAAGTGGCCTCAGCCAGCAGCCACAGGCCCTGGTGTGGTGTAAGTGGCCTCAGCCAGTGCCACAGGCCCTGGTGTGGTGTAAGTGGCCTGAGCAAGAGTCACAGGCCCTGGTGTGGTGTAAGTGGCCTGAGCAAGAGTCACAGGCCCTGGTGTGGTGTAATTGGCCTCAATAGCAACTAAGGCCCTGGTGTGGTGTAAGTGGCCTCAGCCAGAAGCCACAGGCACTGGTGTGGTGTAAGTGGCCTCAGCCAGCAGCCACAGGCCCTGGTGTGGTGTAAGTGGCCTCAGCCAGCAGCCACAGGCCCTGGTGTGGTGTAAGTGGCCTCAGCCAGAGCCACAGGCCCTGGTGTGGTGTAAGTGGCCTCAGCCAGTGCCACAGGCCCTGGTGTGGTGTAAGTGGCCTCAGCCAGTGCCACAGGCCCTGGTGTGGTGTAAGTGGCCTGAGCAAGAGCCACAGACCCTGGTGTGGTGTAATTGGCCTCAATAGCAACTAATGCCCTGGTGTGGTGTAGGTGGCCTCAGCCAGCAGCCACAGGCCCTGGTGTGGTGTAAGTGGCCTCAATAGCAACTAATGCCCTGGTGTGGTGTAAGTGGCCTCAGCCAGCAGCCACAGGCCCTGGTGTGGTGTAAGTGGCCTGAGCAAGAGCCACAGACCCTGGTGTGGTGTAATTGGCCTCAATAGCAACTAAGGCCCTGGTGTGGTGTAAGTGGCCTCAGCCAGTGCCACAGGCCCTGGTGTGGAGTAAGTGGCCTCAATAGCAACTAAGGCCCTGGTGTGGTGTATGTGGCCTCAGCCAGCAGCCACAGGCCCTGGTGTGGTGTAAGTGGCCTCAGAAGCAAATAAGGCCCTGGTGTGGTGTATGTGGCCTCAGCCAGCAGCCACAGGCCCTGGTGTGGTGTAATTGGCCTCAATAGCAACTAAGGCCCTGGTGTGGTGTAAGTGGCCTCAGCCAGTGCCACAGGCCCTGGTGTGGAGTAAGTGGCCTCAATAGCAACTAAGGCCCTGGTGTGGTGTATGTGGCCTCAGCCAGCAGCCACAGGCCCTGGTGTGGTGTAAGTGGCCTCAGCCAGCAGCCACAGGCCCTGGTGTGGTGTAAGTGGCCTCAGCCAGCAGCCACAGGCCCTGGTGTGGTGTAAGTGGCCTCAGCCAGTGCCACAGGCCCTGGTGTGGTGTAAGTGGCCTGAGCAAGAGTCACAGACCCTGGTGTGGTGTAATTGGCCTCAATAGCAACTAAGGCCCTGGTGTGGTGTAAGTGGCCTCAGCCAGAAGCCACAGGCACTGGTGTGGTGTAAGTGGCCTCAGCCAGCAGCCACAGGCCCTGGTGTGGTGTAAGTGGCCTCAGCCAGCAGCCACAGGCCCTGGTGTGGTATAAGTGGCCTCAGCCAGAGCCACAGGCCCTGGTGTGGTGTAAGTGGCCTCAGCCAGTGCCACAGGCCCTGGTGTGGTGTAAGTGGCCTGAGCAAGAGCCACAGACCCTGGTGTGGTGTAATTGGCCTCAATAGCAACTAATGCCCTGGTGTGGTGTAAGTGGCCTCAGCCAGCAGCCACAGGCCCTGGTGTGGTGTAAGTGGCCTCAGCCAGTGCCACAGGCCCTGGTGTGGAGTAAGTGGCCTCAATAGCAACTAAGGCCCTGGTGTGGTGTATGTGGCCTCAGCCAGCAGCCACAGGCCCTGGTGTGGTGTAAGTGGCCTCAGAAGCAAATAAGGCCGTGGTGTGGTGTATGTGGCCTCAGCCAGCAGCCACAGGCCCTGGTGTGGTGTAAGTGGCCTCAATAGCAACTAAGGCCGTGGTGTGGTGTAAGTGGCCTCAGCCAGCAGCCACAGGCCCTGGTGTGGTGTAAGTGGCCTCAGCCAGCAGCCACAGGCCCTGGTGTGGTGTAAGTGGCCTGAGCAAGAGCCACAGGCCCTGGTGTGGTGTAATTGGCCTCAATAGCAACTAAGGCCCTGGTGTGGTGTATGTGGCCTCAGCCAGCAGCCACAGGCCCTGGTGTGGTGTAAGTGGCCTCAGAAGCAAATAAGGCCGTGTTGTGGTGTATGTGGCCTCAGCCAGCAGCCACAGGCCCTGGTGTGGTGTAAGTGGCCTCAATAGCAACTAAGGCCCTGGTGTGGTGTAGGTGGCCTCAGCCAGCAGCCACAGGCCCTGGTGTGGTGTAAGTGGCCTCAGCCAGCAGCCACAGGCCCTGGTGTGGTGTAAGTGGCCTCAGCCAGAGCCACAGGCCCTGATGTGGTGTAAGTGGCCCCAGCCGGTCACTCAGGCCCTGGTGTGGTGTAGGTGGCATCAGCTAGCAGCACAAGACATTGGAAAACAGCCAAAAGCAATGTCGTTAATGTGCCCTCATTAATGGGCAGCTGCTTTTGGTCTTTTAATACACCCCTTCTCTGGATCAAAAGCGGTTCAATGACATGAAAAAGAAAGGCTTACAGCACCAGGTATTCCCAGACAGTCTCCCATCCAAGTACTAACCAAGCCCAGCCCTGCTTAGCTTCCGAGATCAGACGAGGTCGGGCGTGTTCAGGGTGGTATGGCCGTAAGCTGCTGGCCCCAGCACAATGTCTCAATTTATGGATTCAACTGATTAGGTGGCAAGTACCTGAAGTTACGAAGACAATCCTATAACCATACATGCATGTTTGCATAATACCATAACCCAAAGGCTCAGTTTGGCATTTATCTAACAGCACAGGCCCTGGATTGTTGAAGATGGCCTCTGGAACCAGCACAGGGCCTGGTGTGTTGTACATGGCCACAGCAAGCAGCACAGGGCCAGGTTTGGTGAAGATGGCCTCGGCCAGAAGCACAGGGTCTGGTGTGATATGAGTGGCCTGAGCAAGAGCCACAGGCCCTGGTGTGGTGTAGGTGGCCTCAGCCAGCAGCCACAGGCCCTTGTGTGGTGTAAGTTGCCTCAGCCAGCAGCCACAGGCCCTGGTGTGGTGTAAGTGCCCTCAGCCAGCAGCCACAGGCCCTGGTGTGGTGTAAGTCACCTCAGCCAGCAGCCACAGGCCCTGGTGTGGTGTAAGTGGCCTCAGCCAGCAGCCACAGGCCCTGGTGTGGTGTAAGTGGACTCAGCCAGTGCCACAGGCCCTGGTGTGGTGTAAGTGGCCTGAGCAAGAGTCACAGACCCTGGTGTGGTGTAATTGGCCTCAATAGCAACTAATGCCCTGGTGTGGTGTAAGTGACCTCAGCCAGCAGCCACAGGCCCTGGTGTGGTGTAAGTGGCCTGAGCCAGCAGCCACAGGCCCTGGTGTGGTGTAAGTGGCCTGAGCAAGAGTCACAGACCCTGGTGTGGTGTAAGTGGCCTCAGCCAGCAGCCACAGGCCCTGGTGTGGTGTAAGTGGCCTGAGCAAGAGTCACAGACCCTGGTGTGGTGTAATTGGCCTCAATAGCAACTAATGCCCTGGTGTGGTGTAAGTGACCTCAGCCAGCAGCCACAGGCACTGGTGTGGTGTAAGTGCCCTCAGCCAGCAGCCACAGGCCCTGGTGTGGTGTAAGTGGCCTCAGCCAGCAGCCACAGGCCCTGGTGTGGTGTAAGTGGCCTCAGCCAGCAGCCACAGGCCCTGGTGTGGTGTAAGTGGCCTGAGCAAGAGCCACAGGCCCTGGTGTGGTGTAAGTGGCCTCAGCCAGAAGCCACAGGCACTGGTGTGGTGTAAGTGCCCTCAGCCAGCAGCCACAGGCCCTGGTGTGGTGTAAGTGACCTCAGCCAGCAGCCACAGGCCCTGGTGTGGTGTAAGTGGCCTCAGCCAGCAGCCACAGGCCCTGGTGTGGTGTAAGTGGCCTCAGCCAGTGCCACAGGCCCTGGTGTGGTGTAAGTGGCCTGAGCAAGAGTCACAGACCCTGGTGTGGTGTAATTGGCCTCAATAGCAACTAATGCCCTGGTGTGGTGTGGGTGGCCTCAGCCAGCAGCCACAGGCCCTGGTGTGGTGTAAGTGGCCTCAGCCAGCAGCCACAGGCCCTGGTGTGGTGTAAGTGGCCTGAGCAAGAGCCACAGACCCTGGTGTGGTGTAATTGGCCTCAATAGCAACTAATGCCCTGGTGTGGTGTAAGTGGCCTCAGCCAGCAGCCACAGGCCCTGGTGTGGTGTAAGTGGCCTCAGCCAGCAGCCACAGGCCCTGATGTGGTGTAAGTGGCCCCAGCCGGTCACTCAGGCCCTGGTGTGGTGTAAGTGGCCTCAGCCAGCAGCCACAGGCCCTGATGTGGTGTAAGTGGCCCCAGCCGGTCACTCAGGCCCTGGTGTGGTGTAAGTGGCCTCAGCCAGAGCCACAGGTCCTGGTGTGGTGTAAGTGGCATCAGCCAGTGCCACAGGCCCTGGTGTGGTGTAAGTGGCCTGAGCAAGAGCCACAGACCCTGGTGTGGTGTAATTGGCCTCAATAGCAACTAATGCCCTGGTGTGGTGTAGGTGGCCTCAGCCAGCAGCCACAGGCCCTGGTGTGGTGTAAGTGGCCTCAATAGCAACTAATGCCCTGGTGTGGTGTAAGTGGCCTCATCCAGCAGCCACAGGCCCTGGTGTGGTGTAAGGGGCCTCAGCCAGTGCCACAGGCCCTGGTGTGGAGTAAGTGGCCTCAATAGCAACTAAGGCCCTGGTGTGGTGTATGTGGCCTCAGCCAGCAGCCACAGGCCCTGGTGTGGTGTAAGTGGCCTCAGCCAGCAGCCACAGGCCCTGGTGTGGTGTAAGTGGCCTCAGCCAGCAGCCACAGGCCCTGGTGTGGTGTAAGTGGCCTCAGCCAGTGCCACAGGCCCTGGTGTGGTGTAAGTGGCCTGAGCAAGAGTCACAGACCCTGGTGTGGTGTAATTGGCCTCAATAGCAACTAAGGCCCTGGTGTGGTGTAAGTGGCCTCAGCCAGAAGCCACAGGCACTGGTGTGGTGTAAGTGGCCTCAGCCAGCAGCCACAGGCCCTGGTGTGGTGTAAGTGGCCTCAGCCAGCAGCCACAGGCCCTGGTGTGGTGTAAGTGGCCTCAGCCAGAGCCACAGGCCCTGGTGTGGTGTAAGTGGCCTCAGCCAGTGCCACAGGCCCTGGTGTGGTGTAAGTGGCCTGAGCAAGAGCCACAGACCCTGGTGTGGTGTAATTGGCCTCAATAGCAACTAATGCCCTGGTGTGGTGTAAGTGGCCTGAGCAAGAGCCACAGACCCTGGTGTGGTGTAATTGGCCTCAATAGCAACTAAGGCCCTGGTGTGGTGTAAGTGGCCTCAGCCAGTGCCACAGGCCCTGGTGTGGTGTAATTGGCCTCAATAGCAACTAAGGCCCTGGTGTGGTGTAAATGGCCTCAGCCAGCAGCCACAGGCCCTGGTGTGGTGTAAGTGGCCTCAATAGCAACTAATGCCCTGGTGTGGTGTAAGTGGCCTGAGCAAGAGCCACAGACCCTGGTGTGGTGTAATTGGCCTCAATAGCAACTAAGGCCCTGGTGTGGTGTAAGTGGCCTCAGCCAGTGCCACAGGCCCTGGTGTGGAGTAAGTGGCCTCAATAGCAACTAAGGCCCTGGTGTGGTGTATGTGGCCTCAGCCAGCAGCCACAGGCCCTGGTGTGGTGTAAGTGGCCTCAGAAGCAAATAAGGCCGTGGTGTGGTGTATGTGGCCTCAGCCAGCAGCCACAGGCCCTGGTGTGGTGTAAGTGGCCTCAATAGCAACTAAGGCCGTGGTGTGGTGTAAGTGGCCTCAGCCAGCAGCCACAGGCCCTGGTGTGGTGTAAGTGGCCTCAGCCAGCAGCCACAGGCCCTGGTGTGGTGTAAGTGGCCTGAGCAAGAGCCACAGGCCCTGGTGTGGTGTAATTGGCCTCAATAGCAACTAAGGCCCTGGTGTGGTGTATGTGGCCTCAGCCAGCAGCCACAGGCCCTGGTGTGGTGTAAGTGGCCTCAGAAGCAAATAAGGCCGTGTTGTGGTGTATGTGGCCTCAGCCAGCAGCCACAGGCCCTGGTGTGGTGTAAGTGGCCTCAATAGCAACTAAGGCCCTGGTGTGGTGTAGGTGGCCTCAGCCAGCAGCCACAGGCCCTGGTGTGGTGTAAGTGGCCTCAGCCAGCAGCCACAGGCCCTGGTGTGGTGTAAGTGGCCTCAGCCAGCAGCCACAGGCCCTGGTGTGGTGTAAGTGGCCTCAGCCAGCAGCCACAGGCCCTGGTGTGGTGTAAGTGGCCTCAGCCAGAGCCACAGGCCCTGGTGTGGTGTAAGTGGCCTCAGCCAGAGCCACAGGCCCTGGTGTGGTGTAATTGGCCTCAATAGCAACTAATGCCCTGGTGTGGTTTAGGTGGCCTCAGCCAGCAGCCACAGGCCCTGGTGTGGTGTAAGTGGCCTCAATAGCAACTAATGCCCTGGTGTGGTGTAAGTGGCCTCAGCCAGCAGCCACAGGCCCTGGTGTGGTGTAAGTGGCCTGAGCAAGAGCCACAGACCCTGGTGTGGTGTAATTGGCCTCAATAGCAACTAAGGCCCTGGTGTGGTGTAGGTGGCCTCAGCCAGCAGCCACAGGCCCTGGTGTGGTGTAAGTGGCCTCAGCCAGCAGCCACAGGCCCTGGTGTGGTGTAAGTGGCCTCAGCCAGCAGCCACAGGCCCTGATGTGGTGTAAGTGGCCCCAGCCGGTCACTCAGGCCCTGGTGTGGTGTAGGTGGCATCAGCTAGCAGCACAAGACATTGGAAAACAGCCAAAAGCAATGTCGTTAATGTGCCCTCATTAATGGACCTCTGCTTTTGGTCTTTTAATACACCCCTTCTCTGGATCAAAAGCGGTTCAATGACATGAAAATGAAAGGCTTACAGCACCAGGTATTCCCAGGCAGTCTCCCATCCAAGTACTAACCAAGCCCAGCCCTTCTTAGCTTCCGAGATCAGACGAGGTCGGGCGTGCTCAGGGTGGTACGGCCGTAAGCTGCTGGCCCCAGCACAATGTCTCAATTTATGGATTCAAGTGATTAGGTGGCAAGTACCTGAAGTTACGAAGACAATCCTTTAACACTAGGAAGGCCCAGAGCCCAGCCATTTGGCTTTTCTACCTTTAAAACCCGGAGAGCAGCCAAATGGCTGGTAGGCTTTTAGCTAAGCTTTAGCTTCAGGCAAGTGGAAGCTAAATTGGCTAGTCATTCATATGTAAATTGGGTTGTTACCTGGGAATTCTGGAGGGAGGGGAGTGGGGGTGTGTGGATGAGGGGGTGGGGGAGCTGCTAAAAGCGGTGAGCTTCCTTTTGTTTCATCTTGATGCATTCTCAATCATCCAGGGAAACAAATCTCCAAAAGTCACCAACTTGGAGTGTTTCAGTTTGCCATCTTAGGGAGAAATCAACACACATGGGTGTATGTCCTTTGTTGCTGAGATTTATTGATAAAAACAGTACAAAAAATCAACCATTTGTACACATTTTTACAAATAATTATAAAAAGTGAGTGAGTACATTTCAACATTTTCAGCAATCACTCACAATCCTGGCACTGCCATGGTATCTGTAGTCTGCATTTACCACATGTGTATCTGTTGCAGTGAACACATCGCACAGTGGCATGATTGTTCTTGCAATTGTGTTTGACCTGACACATGGCTCTTTTTCCAGGGCTCGGTGTGGAGGGTTGTGTCAAAGGCAACTGTTCTTTTCTTGCCTTCTTCGCAGCTACATGAGAGTGAGCTAACTCCCTTGCAAGCTCCACCAGGAAGTCCACCCGTCTTTCCTTCGTCCCGGAGCATGCTTGATACAGCACATGTGCATTCAGTGCTGCCATGTCAATCATGTTATAAAACACGGCAACTGGCCAGCGCCGTGTTCCTCTGCGGACAGTGTACTCCCGAACCATCTGGTCCATCACATCCACGCCACACTTTGTTTTGTTGTAAAGGGTGACAGTGTTTGGCTTCCTTTTGGTAGTGTTATCAGTCTGAACCACGCCGTGCATGCTGCTAAGAATATAGACTGTCTTCTTCCGTTTGGCCGCATACGCCGTCAGCGTGGCAGCAGAGGTTGAAGGAATGGAGAGTTTAAATGTTAGTTGTAAACAGCTATATCATATAATAACTGCAGCTGTAGCTGTGATCAGACATCCCCCTGCAGGCCCTGAAGCTGAGCTCTGAGGTCCTCACAAACCTGCTGGAGCCAGCTTCCATCCTGGGGAGCACGTTTTTGTGTTTCAGCGCGGGGCGAGGCACAAAACCCAGATGGTCCAGATGGACCAGATGGTTCGGGAGTACACTGTCCGCAGAGGAACACGGCGCTGGCCAGTTGCCGTGTTTTATAACATGATTGACATGGCAGCACTGAATGCACATGTGCTGTATCAAGCATGCTCCGGGACGAAGGAAAGACGGGTGGACTTCCTGGTGGAGCTTGCAAGGGAGTTAGCTCACTCTCATGTAGCTGCGAAGAAGGCAAGAAAAGAACAGTTGCCTTTGACACAACCCTCCACACCGAGCCCTGGAAAAAGAGCCATGTGTCAGGTCAAACACAATTGCAAGAACAATCATGCCACTGTGCGATGTGTTCACTGCAACAGATACACATGTGGTAAATGCAGACTACAGATACCATGGCAGTGCCAGGATTGTGAGTGATTGCTGAAAATGTTGAAATGTACTCACTCACTTTTTATAATTATTTGTAAAAATGTGTACAAATGGTTGATTTTTTGTACTGTTTTTATCAATAAATCTCAGCAACAAAGGACATACACCCATGTGTGTTGATTTCTCCCTAAGATGGCAAACTGAAACACTCCAAGTTGGTGACTTTTGGAGATTTGTTTCCCTGGATGATTAAGAATGCATCAAGATGAAACAAAAGGAAGCTCACCGCTTTTAGCAGCTCCCCCACCCCCTCATCCACACACCCCCACTCCCCTCCCTCCAGAATTCCCAGGTAACAACCCAATTTACATATGAATGACTAGCCAATTTAGCTTCCACTTGCCTGAAGCTAAAGCTTAGCTAAAAGCCTACCAGCCATTTGGCTGGTGGCGGGTTTTAAAGGTAGAAAGGTAGAAGCCTGGGACTGCCAGTGTTAACCATACCTGCATGTTTGCATAATACCCTAACCCAAAGGCTCAGTTTAGCATTTATCTAACAGCACAGACCCTGGATTGTTGAAGATGGCCTCAGGAACCAGCATAGGGCCTGGTGTGTTGTACATGGCCACAGCTAGCAGCACAGGGCCTGGTTTGGTGAAGATGGCCTCGGCCAGAAGCGCAGGGCCTGGTGTGATGTGAGTGGCCTGAGCAAGAGCCACAGGCCTTGGTGTGGTGTAAGTGGCCTCAGCCAGAAGCCACAGGCACTGGTGTGGTGTAAGTGCCCTCAGCCAGCAGCCAAAGGCCCTGGTGTGGTGTAAGTGGCCTCAGCCAGCAGCCACAGGCCCTGGTGTGGTGTAAGTGGCCTCAGCCAGCAGCCACAGGCCCTGGTGTGGTGTAAGTGGCCTCAGCCAGTGCCACAGGCCCTGGTGTGGTGTAAGTGGCCTGAGCAAGAGTCACAGACCCTGGTGTGGTGTAATTGGCCTCAATAGCAACTAAGGCCCTGGTGTGGTGTAAGTGGCCTCAGCCAGAAGCCACAGGCACTGGTGTGGTGTAAGTGGCCTCAGCCAGCAGCCACAGGCCCTGGTGTGGTGTAAGTGGCCTCAGCCAGCAGCCACAGGCCCTGGTGTGGTGTAAGTGGCCTCAGCCAGTGCCACAGGCCCTGGTGTGGAGTAAGTGGCCTCAATAGCAACTAAGGCCCTGGTGTGGTGTATGTGGCCTCAGCCAGCAGCCACAGGCCCTGGTGTGGTGTAAGTGGCCTCAGCCAGCAGCCACAGGCCCTGGTGTGGTGTAAGTGGCCTCAGCCAGCAGCCACAGGCCCTGGTGTGGTGTAAGTGGCCTCAGCCAGTGCCACAGGCCCTGGTGTGGTGTAAGTGGCCTGAGCAAGAGTCACAGACCCTGGTGTGGTGTAATTGGCCTCAATAGCAACTAAGGCCTTGGTGTGGTGTAAGTGGCCTCAGCCAGAAGCCACAGGCACTGGTGTGGTGTAAGTGGCCTCAGCCAGCAGCCACAGGCCCTGGTGTGGTGTAAGTGGCCTCAGCCAGCAGCCACAGGCCCTGGTGTGGTATAAGTGGCCTCAGCCAGAGCCACAGGCCCTGGTGTGGTGTAAGTGGCCTCAGCCAGTGCCACAGGCCCTGGTGTGGTGTAAGTGGCCTGAGCAAGAGCCACAGACCCTGGTGTGGTGTAATTGGCCTCAATAGCAACTAATGCCCTGGTGTGGTGTAAGTGGCCTCAGCCAGCAGCCACAGGCCCTGGTGTGGTGTAAGTGGCCTCAATAGCAACTAATGCCCTGGTGTGGTGTAAGTGGCCTCAGCCAGCAGCCACAGGCCCTGGTGTGGTGTAAGTGGCCTGAGCAAGAGCCACAGACCCTGGTGTGGTGTAATTGGCCTCAATAGCAACTAAGGCCCTGGTGTGGTGTAAGTGGCCTCAGCCAGTGCCACAGGCCCTGGTGTGGAGTAAGTGGCCTCAATAGCAACTAAGGCCCTGGTGTGGTGTATGTGGCCTCAGCCAGCAGCCACAGGCCCTGGTGTGGTGTAAGTGGCCTCAGAAGCAAATAAGGCCGTGGTGTGGTGTATGTGGCCTCAGCCAGCAGCCACAGGCCCTGGTGTGGTGTAAGTGGCCTCAATAGCAACTAAGGCCGTGTTGTGGTGTAAGTGGCCTCAGCCAGCAGCCACAGGCCCTGGTGTGGTGTAAGTGGCCTCAGCCAGCAGCCACAGGCCCTGGTGTGGTGTAAGTGGCCTGAGCAAGAGCCACAGGCCCTGGTGTGGTGTAATTGGCCTCAATAGCAACTAAGGCCCTGGTGTGGTGTATGTGGCCTCAGCCAGCAGCCACAGGCCCTGGTGTGGTGTAAGTGGCCTCAGAAGCAAATAAGGCCGTGTTGTGGTGTATGTGGCCTCAGCCAGCAGCCACAGGCCCTGGTGTGGTGTAAGTGGCCTCAATAGCAACTAAGGCCCTGGTGTGGTGTAGGTGGCCTCAGCCAGCAGCACAGGGCCAGGTTTGGTGAAGATGGCCTCGGCCAGAAGCACAGGGTCTGGTGTGATATGAGTGGCCTGAGCAAGAGCCACAGGCCCTGGTGTGGTGTAGGTGGCCTCAGCCAGCAGCCACAGGCCCTTGTGTGGTGTAAGTGGCCTCAGCCAGCAGCCACAGGCCCTGGTGTGGTGTAAGTGCCCTCAGCCAGCAGCCACAGGCCCTGGTGTGGTGTAAGTCACCTCAGCCAGCAGCCACAGGCCCTGGTGTGGTGTAAGTGGCCTCAGCCAGCAGCCACAGGCCCTGGTGTGGTGTAAGTGGACTCAGCCAGTGCCACAGGCCCTGGTGTGGTGTAAGTGGCCTGAGCAAGAGTCACAGACCCTGGTGTGGTGTAATTGGCCTCAATAGCAACTAATGCCCTGGTGTGGTGTAAGTGACCTCAGCCAGCAGCCACAGGCCCTGGTGTGGTGTAAGTGGCCTGAGCCAGCAGCCACAGGCCCTGGTGTGGTGTAAGTGGCCTCAGCCAGCAGCCACAGGCCCTGGTGTGGTGTAAGTGGCCTGAGCAAGAGTCACAGACCCTGGTGTGGTGTAATTGGCCTCAATAGCAACTAATGCCCTGGTGTGGTGTAAGTGACCTCAGCCAGCAGCCACAGGCACTGGTGTGGTGTAAGTGCCCTCAGCCAGCAGCCACAGGCCCTGGTGTGGTGTAAGTGGCCTCAGCCAGCAGCCACAGGCCCTGGTGTGGTGTAAGTGGCCTCAGCCAGCAGCCACAGGCCCTGGTGTGGTGTAAGTGGCCTGAGCAAGAGCCACAGGCACTGGTGTGGTGTAAGTGCCCTCAGCCAGCAGCCACAGGCCCTGGTGTGGTGTAAGTGACCTCAGCCAGCAGCCACAGGCCCTGGTGTGGTGTAAGTGGCCTCAGCCAGCAGCCACAGGCCCTGGTGTGGTGTAAGTGGCCTCAGCCAGTGCCACAGGCCCTGGTGTGGTGTAAGTGGCCTGAGCAAGAGTCACAGACCCTGGTGTGGTGTAATTGGCCTCAATAGCAACTAATGCCCTGGTGTGGTGTGGGTGGCCTCAGCCAGCAGCCACAGGCCCTGGTGTGGTGTAAGTGGCCTCAGCCAGCAGCCACAGGCCCTGGTGTGGTGTAAGTGGCCTGAGCAAGAGCCACAGACCCTGGTGTGGTGTAATTGGCCTCAATAGCAACTAATGCCCTGGTGTGGTGTAAGTGGCCTCAGCCAGCAGCCACAGGCCCTGGTGTGGTGTAAGTGGCCTCAGCCAGCAGCCACAGGCCCTGATGTGGTGTAAGTGGCCCCAGCCGGTCACTCAGGCCCTGGTGTGGTGTAAGTGGCCTCAGCCAGCAGCCACAGGCCCTGATGTGGTGTAATTGGCCCCAGCCGGTCACTCAGGCCCTGGTGTGGTGTAAGTGGCCTCAGCCAGAGCCACAGGTCCTGGTGTGGTGTAAGTGGCATCAGCCAGTGCCACAGGCCCTGGTGTGGTGTAAGTGGCCTGAGCAAGAGCCACAGACCCTGGTGTGGTGTAATTGGCCTCAATAGCAACTAATGCCCTGGTGTGGTGTAGGTGGCCTCAGCCAGCAGCCACAGGCCCTGGTGTGGTGTAAGTGGCCTCAATAGCAACTAATGCCCTGGTGTGGTGTAAGTGGCCTCATCCAGCAGCCACAGGCCCTGGTGTGGTGTAAGTGGCCTGAGCAAGAGCCACAGACCCTGGTGTGGTGTAATTGGCCTCAATAGCAACTAAGGCCCTGGTGTGGTGTAGGTGGCCTCAGCCAGCAGCCACAGGCCCTGGTGTGGTGTAAGTGGCCTCAGCCAGTGCCACAGGCCCTGGTGTGGAGTAAGTGGCCTCAATAGCAACTAAGGCCCTGGTGTGGTGTATGTGGCCTCAGCCAGCAGCCACAGGCCCTGGTGTGGTGTAAGTGGCCTCAGCCAGCAGCCACAGGCCCTGGTGTGGTGTAAGTGGCCTCAGCCAGTGCCACAGGCCCTGGTGTGGTGTAAGTGGCCTGAGCAAGAGTCACAGACCCTGGTGTGGTGTAATTGGCCTCAATAGCAACTAAGGCCCTGGTGTGGTGTAAGTGGCCTCAGCCAGAAGCCACAGGCACTGGTGTGGTGTAAGTGGCCTCAGCCAGCAGCCACAGGCACTGGTGTGGTGTAAGTGGCCCCAGCCAGCAGCCACAGGCCCTGATGTGGTGTAAGTGGCCCCAGCCGGTCACTCAGGCCCTGGTGTGGTGTAGGTGGCATCAGCTAGCAGCACAAGACATTGGAAAACAGCCAAAAGCAATGTCGTTAATGTGCCCTCATTAATGGGCAGCTGCTTTTGGTCTTTTAATACACCCCTTCTCTGGATCAAAAGCGGTTCAATGACATGAAAATGAAAGGCTTACAGCACCAGGTAGTCTCCCATCCAAGTACTAACCAAGCCCAGCCCTGCTTAGCTTCCGAGATCAGACGAGGTCGGGCGTGCTCAGGGTGGTACGGCCGTAAGCTGCTGGCCCCAGCACAATGTCTCAATTTATGGATTCAACTGATTAGGTGGCAAGTACCTGAAGTTACAAAGACAATCCTATAACCATACCTGCATGTTTGCATAATACCCTAACCCAAAGGCTCAGTTTAGCATTTATCCAACAGCACAGGCCCTGGATTGTTGAAGATGGCCTCAGGAACCAGAACAGGGCCTGGTGTGTTGTACATGGCCACAGCTAGCAGCACAGGGCCTGGTTTGGTGAAGATGGCCTCGGCCAGAAGCACAGGGCCTGGTGTGATATGAGTGGCCTGAGCAAGAGCCACAGGCCCTGGTGTGGTGTAAGTGGCCTCAGCCAGCAGCCACAGGCCCTGGTGTGGTGTAAGTGGCCTCAGCCAGCAGCCACAGGCCCTGGTGTGGTGTAAGTGGCCTCAGCCAGCAGCCACAGGCCCTGGTGTGGTGTAAGTGGCCTCAGCCAGAGCCACAGGCCCTGATGTGGTGTAAGTGGCCCCAGCCGGTCACTCAGGCCCTGGTGTGGTGTAGGTGGCATCAGCTAGCAGCACAAGACATTGGAAAAGAGCCAAAAGCAATGTCGTTAATGTGCCCTCATTAATGGGCAGCTGCTTTTGGTCTTTTAATACACCCCTTCTCTGGATCAAAAGCGGTTCAATGACATGAAAATGAAAGGCTTACAGCACCAGGTATTCCAAGGAAGTCTCCCATCCAAGTACTAACCAAGCCCAGCCCTGCTTAGCTTCCGAGATCAGACGAGGTCGGGCGTGCTCAGGGTGGTATGGCCGTAAGCTGCTGGCCCCAGCACAATGTCTCAATTTATGGATTCAACTGATTAGGTGGCAAGTACCTGAAGTTACGAAGACAATCCTATAACCATACCTGCATGTTTGCATAATACCCTAACCCAAAGGCTCAGTTTAGCATTTATCCAACAGCACAGGCCCTGGATTGTTGAAGATGGCCTCAGGAACCAGAACAGGGCCTGGTGTGTTGTACATGGCCACAGCTAGCAGCACAGGGCCTGGTTTGGTGAAGATGGCCTCGGCCAGAAGCACAGGGCCTGGTGTGATATGAATGGCCTGAGCAAGAGCCACAGGCCCTGGTGTGGTGTAAGTGGCCTGAGCAAGAGCCACAGGCCCTGGTGTGGAGTAAGTGGCCTGAGCAAGAGCCACAGGCCCTGGTGTGGTGTAAGTGGCCTGAGCAAGACCACAGGCCCTGGTGTGGTGTAATTGGCCTCAATAGCAACTAAGGCCCTGGTGTGGTGTATGTGGCCTCAGCCAGCAGCCACAGGCCCTGGTGTGGTGTAAGTGGCCTCAGAAGCAAATAAGGCCGTGGTGTGGTGTATGTGACCTCAGCCAGGAGCCACAGGCCCTGGTGTGGTGTAAGTGGCCTCAGCCAGTGCCACAGGCCCTGGTGTGGTGTAAGTGGCCTGAGCAAGAGCCACAGACCCTGGTGTGGTGTAAGGGGCCTCAATAGCAACTAATGCCCTGGTGTGGTGTAAGTGGCCTCAGCCAGCAGCCACAGGCACTGGTGTGGTGTAAGTGGCCTCAGCCAGCAGCCACAGGCCCTGGTGTGGTGTAAGTGGCCTCAGCCAGCAGCCACAGGCCCTGGTGTGGTGTAAGTGGCCTGAGCCAGCAGCCACAGGCCCTGGTGTGGTGTAAGTGGCCTCAGCCAGAAGCCACAGGCACTGGTGTGGTGTAAGTGCCCTCAGCCAGCAGCAACAGGCCCTGGTGTGGTGTAAGTGACCTCAGCCAGCAGCCACAGGCCCTGGTGTGGTGTAAGTGGCCTCAGCCAGCAGCCACAGGCCCTGGTGTGGTGTAAGTGGACTCAGCCAGTGCCACAGGCCCTGGTGTAGTGTAAGTGGCCTGAGCAAGAGTCACAGACCCTGGTGTGGTGTAATTGGCCTCAATAGCAACTAATGCCCTGGTGTGGTGTAGGTGGCCTCAGAAGCAAATAAGGCCCTGGTGTGGTGTAAGTGGCCTCAATAGCAACTAAGGCCCTGGTGTGGTGTAAGTGGCCTCAGCCAGCAGCACAGGGCCTGGTGTGTTGTACATGGCCACAGCAAGCAGCACTGGGCCAGGTTTGGTGAAGATGGCCTTGGCCAGAAGCACAGGGTCTGGTGTGATATGAGTGGCCTGAGCAAGAGCCACAGGCCCTGGTGTGGTGTAGGTGGCCTCAGCCAGCAGCCACAGGCCCTTGTGTGGTGTAAGTGGCCTCAGCCAGCAGCCACAGGCCCTGGTGTGGTGTAAGTGGCCTCAGCCAGCAGCCACAGGCCCTTGTGTGGTGTAAGTGGCCTCAGCCAGCAGCCACAGGCCCTGGTGTGGTTTAAGTGGCCTCAGCCAGCAGCCACAGGCCCTGGTGTGGTGTAAGTGGCCTCAGCCAGCAGCCACAGGCCCTGGTGTGGTGTAAGTGGCCTCAGCCAGCAGCCACAGGCCCTGGTGTGGTGTAAGTGGCCTCAGCCAGCAGCCACAGGCCCTGGTGTGGTGTAAGTGGCCTCAGCCAGAGCCACAGGCCCTGATGTGGTGTAAGTGGCCCCAGCCGGTCACTCAGAACCTGGTGTGGTGTAGGTGGCATCAGCTAGCAGCACAAGACATTGGAAAAGAGCCAAAAGCAATGTCGTTAATGTGCCCTCATTAATGGGCAGCTGCTTTTGGTCTTTTAATACACCCCTTCTCTGGATCAAAAGCGGTTCAATGACATGAAAATGAAAGGCTTACAGCACTAGGTATTCCAAGGAAGTCTCCCATCCAAGTACTAACCAAGCCCAGCCCTGCTTAGCTTCCGAGATCAGACGAGGTCGGGCGTGCTCAGGGTGGTATGGCCGTAAGCTGCTGGCCCCAGCACAATGTCTCAATTTATGGATTCAACTGATTAGGTGGCAAGTACCTGAAGTTACGAAGACAATCCTATAACCATACCTGCATGTTTGCATAATACCCTAACCCAAAGGCTCAGTTTAGCATTTATCCAACAGCACAGGCCCTGGATTGTTGAAGATGGCCTCAGGAACCAGAACAGGGCCTGGTGTGTTGTACATGGCCACAGCTAGCAGCACAGGGCCTGGTTTGGTGAAGATGGCCTCGGCCAGAAGCACAGGGCCTGGTGTGATATGAGTGGCCTGAGCAAGAGCCACAGGCCCTGGTGTGGTGTAAGTGGCCTGAGCAAGAGCCACAGGCCCTGGTGTGGAGTAAGTGGCCTGAGCAAGAGCCACAGGCCCTGGTGTGGTGTAATTGGCCTCAATAGCAACTAAGGCCCTGGTGTGGTGTATGTGGCCTCAGCCAGCAGCCACAGGCCCTGGTGTGGTGTAAGTGGCCTCAGAAGCAAATAAGGCCGTGGTGTGGTGTATGTGACCTCAGCCAGGAGCCACAGGCCCTGGTGTGGTGTAAGTGGCCTCAGCCAGCAGCCACAGGCCCTGGTGTGGTGTAAGTGGCCTCAGCCAGCAGCCACAGGCCCTGGTGTGGTGTAAGTGGCCTCAGCCAGCAGCCACAGGCCCTGGTGTGGTGTAAGTGGCCTCAGCCAGAGCCACAGGCCCTGGTGTAGTGTAAGTGGCCTCAGCCAGTGCCACAGGCCCTGGTGTGGTGTAAGTGGCCTGAGCAAGAGCCACAGACCCTGGTGTGGTGTAAGGGGCCTCAATAGCAACTAATGCCCTGGTGTGGTGTAAGTGGCCTCAGCCAGCAGCCACAGGCACTGGTGTGGTGTAAGTGGCCTCAGCCAGCAGCCACAGGCCCTGGTGTGGTGTAAGTGGCCTCAGCCAGCAGCCACAGGCCCTGGTGTGGTGTAAGTGGCCTGAGCCAGCAGCCACAGGCCCTGGTGTGGTGTAAGTGGCCTCAGCCAGAAGCCACAGGCACTGGTGTGGTGTAAGTGCCCTCAGCCAGCAGCCACAGGCCCTGGTGTGGTGTAAGTGACCTCAGCCAGCAGCCACAGGCCCTGGTGTGGTGTAAGTGGCCTCAGCCAGCAGCCACAGGCCCTGGTGTGGTGTAAGTGGACTCAGCCAGTGCCACAGGCCCTGGTGTGGTGTAAGTGGCCTGAGCAAGAGTCACAGACCCTGGTGTGGTGTAATTGGCCTCAATAGCAACTAATGCCCTGGTGTGGTGTAGGTGGCCTCAGAAGCAAATAAGGCCCTGGTGTGGTGTAAGTGGCCTCAATAGCAACTAAGGCCCTGGTGTGGTGTAAGTGGCCTCAGCCAGCAGCACAGGGCCTGGTGTGTTGTACATGGCCACAGCAAGCAGCACTGGGTCAGGTTTGGTGAAGATGGCCTTGGCCAGAAGCACAGGGTCTGGTGTGATATGAGTGGCCTGAGCAAGAGCCACAGGCCCTGGTGTGGTGTAGGTGGCCTCAGCCAGCAGCCACAGGCCCTTGTGTGGTGTAAGTGGCCTCAGCCAGCAGCCACAGGCCCTGGTGTGGTGTAAGTGGCCTCAGCCAGCAGCCACAGGCCCTTGTGTGGTGTAAGTGGCCTCAGCCAGCAGCCACAGGCCCTGGTGTGGTTTAAGTGGCCTCAGCCAGCAGCCACAGGCCCTGGTGTGGTGTAAGTGGCCTCAGCCAGCAGCCACAGGCCCTGGTGTGGTGTAAGTGGCCTCAGCCAGCAGCCACAGGCCCTGGTGTGGTGTACGTGGCCTCAGCCAGCAGCCACAGGCCCTGGTGTGGTGTAAGTGGCCTCAGCCAGAGCCACAGGCCCTGATGTGGTGTAAGTGGCCCCAGCCGGTCACTCAGAACCTGGTGTGGTGTAGGTGGCATCAGCTAGCAGCACAAGACATTGGAAAAGAGCCAAAAGCAATGTCGTTAATGTGCCCTCATTAATGGGCAGCTGCTTTTGGTCTTTTAATACACCCCTTCTCTGGATCAAAAGCGGTTCAATGACATGAAAATGAAAGGCTTACAGCACCAGGTATTCCAAGGAAGTCTCCCATCCAAGTACTAACCAAGCCCAGCCCTGCTTAGCTTCCGAGATCAGACGAGGTCGGGCGTGCTCAGGGTGGTATGGCCGTAAGCTGCTGGCCCCAGCACAATGTCTCAATTTATGGATTCAAGTGATTAGGTGGCAAGTACCTGAAGTTACGAAGACAATCCTATAACCATACCTGCATGTTTGCATAATACCCTAACCCAAAGGCTCAGTTTAGCATTTATCCAACAGCACAGGCCCTGGATTGTTGAAGATGGCCTCAGGAACCAGAACAGGGCCTGGTGTGTTGTACATGGCCACAGCTAGCAGCACAGGGCCTGGTTTGGTGAAGATGGCCTCGGCCAGAAGCACAGGGCCTGGTGTGATATGAGTGGCCTGAGCAAGAGCCACAGGCCCTGGTGTGGTGTAAGTGGCCTGAGCAAGAGCCACAGGCCCTGGTGTGGAGTAAGTGGCCTGAGCAAGAGCCACAGGCCCTGGTGTGGTGTAAGTGGCCTGAGCAAGACCACAGGCCCTGGTGTGGTGTAATTGGCCTCAATAGCAACTAAGGCCCTGGTGTGGTGTATGTGGCCTCAGCCAGCAGCCACAGGCCCTGGTGTGGTGTAAGTGGCCTCAGAAGCAAATAAGGCCGTGGTGTGGTGTATGTGACCTCAGCCAGGAGCCACAGGCCCTGGTGTGGTGTAAGTGGCCTCAGCCAGCAGCCACAGGCCCTGGTGTGGTGTAAGTGGCCTCAGCCAGCAGCCACAGGCCCTGGTGTGGTGTAAGTGGCCTAAGCCAGAGCCACAGGCCCTGGTGTGGTGTAAGTGGCCTCAGCCAGTGCCACAGGCCCTGGTGTGGTGTAAGTGGCCTGAGCAAGAGCCACAGACCCTGGTGTGGTGTAATTGGCCTCAATAGCAACTAATGCCCTGGTGTGGTGTAGGTGGCCTCAGCCAGAAGCCACAGGCCCTGGTGTGGTGTAAGTGGCCTCAGCCAGTGCCACAGGGCCTGGTGTGGTGTAAGTGGCCTCAGCCAGCAGCCACAGGCCCTGGTGTGGTGTAAGGGGCCTCAATAGCAACTAATGCCCTGGTGTGGTGTAAGTGGCCTCAGCCAGCAGCCACAGGCACTGGTGTGGTGTAAGTGGCCTCAGCCAGCAGCCACAGGCCCTGGTGTGGTGTAAGTGGCCTCAGCCAGCAGCCACAGGCCCTGGTGTGGTGTAAGTGGCCTCAGCCAGCAGCCACAGGCCCTGGTGTGGTGTAAGTGGCCTCAGCCAGAAGCCACAGGCACTGGTGTGGTGTAAGTGCCCTCAGCCAGCAGCCACAGGCCCTGGTGTGGTGTAAGTGACCTCAGCCAGCAGCCACAGGCCCTGGTGTGGTGTAAGTGGCCTCAGCCAGCAGCCACAGGCCCTGGTGTGGTGTAAGTGGACTCAGCCAGTGCCACAGGCCCTGGTGTGGTGTAAGTGGCCTGAGCAAGAGTCACAGACCCTGGTGTGGTGTAATTGGCCTCAATAGCAACTAATGCCCTGGTGTGGTGTAGGTGGCCTCAGCCAGCAGCCACAGGCCCTGGTGTGGTGTAAGTGGCCTCAGCCAGCAGCCACAGGCCCTGGTGTGGTGTAAGTGGCCTCAGCCAGCAGCCACAGGCCCTGGTGTGGTGTAAGTGGCCTCAGCCAGAGCCACAGGCCCTGGTGTAGTGTAAGTGGCCTCAGCCAGTGCCACAGGCCCTGGTGTGGTGTAAGTGGCCTGAGCAAGAGCCACAGACCCTGGTGTGGTGTAAGGGGCCTCAATAGCAACTAATGCCCTGGTGTGGTGTAAGTGGCCTCAGCCAGCAGCCACAGGCACTGGTGTGGTGTAAGTGGCCTCAGCCAGCAGCCACAGGCCCTGGTGTGGTGTAAGTGGCCTCAGCCAGCAGCCACAGGCCCTGGTGTGGTGTAAGTGGCCTGAGCCAGCAGCCACAGGCCCTGGTGTGGTGTAAGTGGCCTCAGCCAGAAGCCACAGGCACTGGTGTGGTGTAAGTGCCCTCAGCCAGCAGCCACAGGCCCTGGTGTGGTGTAAGTGACCTCAGCCAGCAGCCACAGGCCCTGGTGTGGTGTAAGTGGACTCAGCCAGTGCCACAGGCCCTGGTGTGGTGTAAGTGGCCTGAGCAAGAGTCACAGACCCTGGTGTGGTGTAATTGGCCTCAATAGCAACTAATGCCCTGGTGTGGTGTAGGTGGCCTCAGAAGCAAATAAGGCCCTGGTGTGGTGTAAGTGGCCTCAATAGCAACTAAGGCCCTGGTGTGGTGTAAGTGGCCTCAGCCAGCAGCACAGGGCCTGGTGTGTTGTACATGGCCACAGCAAGCAGCACTGGGCCAGGTTTGGTGAAGATGGCCTTGGCCAGAAGCACAGGGTCTGGTGTGATATGAGTGGCCTGAGCAAGAGCCACAGGCCCTGGTGTGGTGTAGGTGGCCTCAGCCAGCAGCCACAGGCCCTTGTGTGGTGTAAGTGGCCTCAGCCAGCAGCCACAGGCCCTAGTGTGGTGTAAGTGGCCTCAGCCAGCAGCCACAGGCCCTTGTGTGGTGTAAGTAGCCTCAGCCAGCAGCCACAGGCCCTGGTGTGGTTTAAGTGGCCTCAGCCAGCAGCCACAGGCCCTGGTGTGGTGTAAGTGGCCTCAGCCAGCAGCCACAGGCCCTGGTGTGGTGTAAGTGGCCTCAGCCAGCAGCCACAGGCCCTGGTGTGGTGTAAGTGGCCTCAGCCAGCAGCCACAGGCCCTGGTGTGGTGTAAGTGGCCTCAGCCAGAGCCACAGGCCCTGATGTGGTGTAAGTGGCCCCAGCCGGTCACTCAGAACCTGGTGTGGTGTAGGTGGCATCAGCTAGCAGCACAAGACATTGGAAAAGAGCCAAAAGCAATGTCGTTAATGTGCCCTCATTAATGGGCAGCTGCTTTTGGTCTTTTAATACACCCCTTCTCTGGATCAAAAGCGGTTCAATGACATGAAAATGAAAGGCTTACAGCACCAGGTATTCCAAGGAAGTCTCCCATCCAAGTACTAACCAAACCCAGCCCTGCTTAGCTTCCGAGATCAGACGAGGTCGGGCGTGCTCAGGGTGGTATGGCTATGGCCGTAAGCTGCTGGCCCCAGCACAATGTCTCAATTTATGGATTCAAGTGATTAGGTGGCAAGTACCTGAAGTTACGAAGACAATCCTATAACCATACCTGCATGTTTGCATAATACCCTAACCCAAAGGCTCAGTTTAGCATTTATCCAACAGCACAGGCCCTGGATTGTTGAAGATGGCCTCAGGAACCAGAACAGGGCCTGGTGTGTTGTACATGGCCACAGCTAGCAGCACAGGGCCTGGTTTGGTGAAGATGGCCTCGGCCAGAAGCACAGGGCCTGGTGTGATATGAGTGGCCTGAGCAAGAGCCACAGGCCCTGGTGTGGTGTAAGTGGCCTGAGCAAGAGCCACAGGCCCTGGTGTGGAGTAAGTGGCCTGAGCAAGAGCCACAGGCCCTGGTGTGGTGTAAGTGGCCTGAGCAAGACCACAGGCCCTGGTGTGGTGTAATTGGCCTCAATAGCAACTAAGGCCCTGGTGTGGTGTATGTGGCCTCAGCCAGCAGCCACAGGCCCTGGTGTGGTGTAAGTGGCCTCAGAAGCAAATAAGGCCGTGGTGTGGTGTATGTGACCTCAGCCAGGAGCCACAGGCCCTGGTGTGGTGTAAGTGGCCTCAGCCAGCAGCCACAGGCCCTGGTGTGGTGTAAGTGGCCTCAGCCAGCAGCCACAGGCCCTGGTGTGGTGTAAGTGGCCTAAGCCAGAGCCACAGGCCCTGGTGTGGTGTAAGTGGCCTCAGCCAGTGCCACAGGCCCTGGTGTGGTGTAAGTGGCCTGAGCAAGAGCCACAGACCCTGGTGTGGTGTAATTGGCCTCAATAGCAACTAATGCCCTGGTGTGGTGTAGGTGGCCTCAGCCAGAAGCCACAGGCCCTGGTGTGGTGTAAGTGGCCTCAGCCAGTGCCACAGGGCCTGGTGTGGTGTAAGTGGCCTCAGCCAGCAGCCACAGGCCCTGGTGTGGTGTAAGGGGCCTCAATAGCAACTAATGCCCTGGTGTGGTGTAAGTGGCCTCAGCCAGCAGCCACAGGCACTGGTGTGGTGTAAGTGGCCTCAGCCAGCAGCCACAGGCCCTGGTGTGGTGTAAGTGGCCTCAGCCAGCAGCCACAGGCCCTGGTGTGGTGTAAGTGGCCTCAGCCAGCAGCCACAGGCCCTGGTGTGGTGTAAGTGGCCTCAGCCAGAAGCCACAGGCACTGGTGTGGTGTAAGTGCCCTCAGCCAGCAGCCACAGGCCCTGGTGTGGTGTAAGTGACCTCAGCCAGCAGCCACAGGCCCTGGTGTGGTGTAAGTGGCCTCAGCCAGCAGCCACAGGCCCTGGTGTGGTGTAAGTGGACTCAGCCAGTGCCACAGGCCCTGGTGTGGTGTAAGTGGCCTGAGCAAGAGTCACAGACCCTGGTGTGGTGTAATTGGCCTCAATAGCAACTAATGCCCTGGTGTGGTGTAGGTGGCCTCAGCCAGCAGCCACAGGCCCTGGTGTGGTGTAAGTGGCCTCAGCGAGTGCCACAGGCCCTGGTGTGGTGTAAGGGGCCTCAATAGCAACTAATGCCCTGGTGTGGTGTAAGTGGCCTCAGCCAGCAGCCACAGGCACTGGTGTGGTGTAAGTGCCCTCAGCCAGCAGCCACAGGCCCTGGTGTGGTGTAAGTGGCCTCAGCCAGCAGCCACAGGCCCTGGTGTGGTGTAAGTGGCCTCAGCCAGCAGCCACAGGCCCTGGTGTGGTGTAAGTGGCCTGAGCAAGAGCCACAGGCCCTGGTGTGGTGTAAGTGCCCTCAGCCAGCAGCCACAGGCCCTGGTGTGGTGTAAGTGACCTCAGCCAGCAGCCACAGGCCCTGGTGTGGTGTAAGTGGCCTCAGCCAGCAGCCACAGGCCCTGGTGTGGTGTAAGTGGACTCAGCCAGTGCCACAGGCCCTGGTGTGGTGTAAGTGGCCTGAGCAAGAGTCACAGACCCTGGTGTGGTGTAATTGGCCTCAATAGCAACTAATGCCCTGGTGTGGTGTAGGTGGCCTCAGCCAGCAGCCACAGGCCCTGGTGTGGTGTAAGTGGCCTCAGCGAGTGCCACAGGCCCTGGTGTGGTGTAAGGGGCCTCAATAGCAACTAATGCCCTGGTGTGGTGTAAGTGGCCTCAGCCAGCAGCCACAGGCACTGGTGTGGTGTAAGTGCCCTCAGCCAGCAGCCACAGGCCCTGGTGTGGTGTAAGTGGCCTCAGCCAGCAGCCACAGGCCCTGGTGTGGTGTAAGTGGCCTCAGCCAGCAGCCACAGGCCCTGGTGTGGTGTAAGTGGCCTGAGCAAGAGCCACAGGCCCTGGTGTGGTGTAAGTGGCCTCAGCCAGAAGCCACAGGCACTGGTGTGGTGTAAGTGCCCTCAGCCAGCAGCCACAGGCCCTGGTGTGGTGTAAGTGACCTCAGCCAGCAGCCACAGGCCTTGGTGTGGTGTAAGTGGCCTGAGCCAGCAGCCACAGGCCCTGGTGTGGTGTAAGTGGCCTCAGCCAGTGCCACAGGCCCTGGTGTGGTGTAAGTGGCCTGAGCAAGAGTCACAGACCCTGGTGTGGTGTAATTGGCCTCAATAGTGTAGAATAAGGAGGGGATGTTTTTCTCATTATCATTTAATATTTTAATATGCCATTATTAGTTCATTAGAAGTATATAATCAGCTTTGCATTAAGCATGAATTGAAGTTTTTGATCTTACATTATTCTTTGCATTACAGTGATGGTGATAACTTTAATTTGATCTTTCTTACAGGTATCAGAATAATAACATGATTTTCCATTGCAGATGTAACCATGATCATTCCATACACATTGCAGTTTGTTGCTCATTTTAGAGTTGTGCTCAAGGTAATTAAAGGTTAAAAGCTACAGCCAGCGCGAGTCTGGCTGATCTATGGAGGGCAAAGGCTTTGAGCTTGGAAGGCCGCACGCGCTTACACAGCACTTATAAGATGTCATTCTTGGTGATTTTGTGCTTAGTCATGTTTTAATATGTTTTAAGTAGAAGTAGCTGATCCAGCAATATTCATTTAATATTATATACTTGATTTAGAGCAATACACACTGATGGTCTTAATAAATGAAAGAGTCCTTGTAGTTGCCATGTTGTGTCTCAGCAGGGTACAGACGGTTCCAGGAGAAGGGGGGCAGTTAGCGTCTGCCCTCGGGAAGGAGACAATGTTATTCTTTGTGTTAAATAAAATTGTCAACATTGATTGTATTACACCTGTCACTACGCATGAGGGGGCGTTCTAATACCCTGATTTCATAAAACTATGGAAATGTGTTTTTTGAGATGAGATCTGAGACTGTCCGCATACAGTGTCCATCTCCCACGTGTGTGATCATTAAATCATCGTTTGACTCAACCCGACCGGACCAGTGTTGTTATTGTGGGTTTTTCCTCTGGTGTCCATCTCCAATATTTTTGAACCATAACATTTTGGGGGCTCGTCCGGGATTTGAACCCGGGACCTCTCGCATGCCAGGCGAGAATTCTACCACTGAACCACCATATGTGCTGAGACACTCATCCTTTTTACCAGAGACCTCGCGCTTCACTCTTGCCCGCAACCTTAAATCACTATGGACCACGCGTGATGTACTTGGTGTATGAAACAACGCCGGACTGGCATGGCCTCCGTGCTCAGACTGGTTTCCCGGGTCGGTCTGCAACAAACAAATCAAAAAACAAATAGCCATGATTAGCAACATAGTTAACATCAAACTCATAATAATTTTGAACATTGTGATGGCTTTTGAAACTCTTCTTTCTTCACCAGTGTCTAATTGTTGTGATGGCATGGTGGTATGTGAATGTTATGGTGTAGTAAAAAGTTCAAAGCCCTTTGTCAGAGCCTCTCTCTTGTTTTAGGTGTTCAGTGTGGTACCGCTCCTTTTCGTTGGCGCGGCGATCTCCTCCTTGGCTGCTCTTCTTTCTTTGACCTTCCGGGTAGACTACCGGTCGGTCCGTTGCACAGGTGTGAGGGATTATTGTGCCGCTCAATTTCACCTGCGTCGAGTTGAGATTGATCCTTCCTCACCAAGCCCTCGTGCGCAGCTACGCACTGCGTCCAGTGATACCAGGTGTCGCCTTTCCCCTTCAGTTGGACCGCTGTCGCCGTCCGAGCCGATACCTCATATGGACCAGTCCAGCGGGGCTCCTTCCACTTTCGTTTGATGACTCTCAGCCACACTGTTTTCGCGTCCGGGACCTCTCCTTCTCCTGTGGGCCCCTTACAAGCCGCCTGTTTCGTGAAACTGGACACTAGCGCCTTTAGCTCGTTCCAGTAGTCTGCGTGGGACCGGTTCCCCTTTTTGTCCCGTTCACCCGAGCCCACCGTCCAAGGTGCCGGAAACTGTCTCCCGGTTTGCAGCTCGTATGGTGTAAAACCTGTGGATTGATTAACAGAACATCTTATGGTCATCAACGCAACCGGCAGGGCTGCGACCCAATTTAGCCCTGTTTGCGCGCAGATTTTTGCCAATTTGTTTTTCAAATTTAGGTTCATTCTTTCTACTTTCCCCTGAGACTGAGGATGATAGACCGTTCCAAATTTATGCTGGACGCCCAACATTTTTTCTACTTTTTCCAAATCTTGATTTTTAAAATGGGTTCCATTATCTGATCTAATTCTTTTCGGGAACCCATGACGGGGAATGTAATAATTGATTAAACACTTAATGACAGTCTTAGCATCCTCCTTTTTTGTAGCCCAGGCCTCTGGCCAGCCGGTCAAAGCGTCAACACACACTAACAAATATCTTACACCGCCCGGCCCGGAATCAATCATATCAGTGAAATCAATAACAATCTCCTCTCCCGGCCTCTCAGGGGGCCGAAACTTACCCACTTCCGGTTTTACTGCTGGCTTAGGATTGTGTGCCCCACAGATTAAGCACATCCTGGCCTTCTCCCTTATCATTCCTCGCAGCTCAGGATGCCACCAATGACACAAATTTCTTTCCATCTGGGCTCTCCCCACGTGGGCAAGTCCGTGGGCTTCATCCACCTTCTGTTCTGCCATTTTGGCTGTCAGCACGGGGCGCCCGTCTGGCCCCCTCCACAAATGTCCATCCTGCCAGGCTCCTTTGTTTTTCCACACCCCCTTTTCCTCTGGGGATGCCTCCTCCTGGGCCCGTTTAACTTCCTCAATCAGGTCAACAGGTATCTCTTCTTCTGATGTTACCTGTATCATTTGTCTCTGTCCTTTGTAGCCTGCGGCCTCCTTTGCGGCTTCGTCTGCTCTCTGGTTTCCTTTTTCCACCATACTGGTTCCTTGGGAGTGAGCTTTGCATTTTATAATGCTCACCTCCTCTGGGTCAGCCAAGGCCTTTTCCAGTTCCTCCATTTCATGTATGTGGGAGATAGGTGCATTGGTTGCTGTTCTGAATCCTGCTCTTTTCCACTGAGGCAGCTCCACATGCGCTGCTCCAAACGCATATGCCGAATCGGTGTAGATGTTCACTCTCCTGTTCTTGGCTAGTCTCAAAGCTCGAGCTAAGGCTATCACTTCAGCTCTCTGGGCCGACTGCTTTCCCTCAATCCTTCCTGACTCTCTGACCTGATAATCTCCTCCTACTCTGCAGACCACCGCATACCCTGCTTTCAGTCCTCCTTCGTCTCGGTGGCAACATCCATCGGTGAACCAATCCTCAGCTCCCGGTATGGGTTCGGCCTTCAGGTCCTCTCTAATCTTTTCCTCGATCTGTGCTCTTTTGGCGCAGTCATGTGGTTCCCCTACACCCATTAAATCTGCCATGTTAATTCCTTCATGTGTGAATGTCAAATTTGGGGCCTCTAAGACTTTGCTCAGTCTCTGTTGTGCCCGTGGTGACATACAAAATGCTTGTGAATTTACGTATGCCACTATGCTATGTGTAGTGAGTATTTTTAGTGGGTGTTCTCTCACTACATGTGCTGTTTTTTGGATAATTCTAGCAACCCCTGCTGCATGTTGTGTACATGTAGGATGCTTTGCTTCTGTTGGATGTAGTTTTACACTAACATACATGAGCACTTCTCTACCCCCCCCTTTTTTCTGAAACAACACTCCATTTACAATTGAGTTTGTTTCAGAAACATCTAAATAGAATGGCTCGTCATAATTGGGTGTGGCTAAATCTGAGGCCCTTGACAAATCCTGTTTTACCCTAATAAATGCGGCTTCAGCTTCAGGCGTCCAAGGTAACTCAGCCTTAAAGTTTCGAACACCAACTTGCTTCATTAGGCCCCTTAAAGGGGCAATTTTGCCTGCATAATCCGGAATGAACTGCCTGCTGTAACCTGTTAAACCAAGAAAAGAAAGCATTTCTCTCACAGTTCGCGGTTTTGGGTGTGTCAAAATTTGGTCTCTGTGTGTGTTCATCAAACCCACTGATTTGTGTGCGATTACCCGGCCCAAAAAGGTCACTTCAGGGCGAACTAACTGCAGCTTGTCTTTACTTACTTTAAAGCCACATTCCGCCAACCTATTCAACACAACGAACGATGCCGCTGTACAATCCGCTGCTGACGGGGCTGCAATGAGAAGATCATCAACATATTGTATTAATGTACAATCATTAGGCAAATTACATGACGACAGGGCTTCTTTAAGCACCTGATTGAAAATGCCTGGAGAAAGTGCAAAGCCTTGTGGCAAACGTGTGTATCTGAGTTGTTGGCCTCTGTATGTGAATGAAAAAATGTCTCTGAGTGACTCATGCAGAGGAAGACAAAAGAATGCATTTGCCAGGTCAATGCACGTGAACCACTTTTGGTCACATGTGATAGCTGATAAAGCTGTGTACGGATTTGGTACCGGTGCAGTAGTAGAGAGCAATATTTCATTAATGGCTCTCAAATCATGTGCCATACGGTATTTTCCTGTTCCATGTTTCTCCACTGGTAGAATTGGTGTGTTCCACAGTGAGTGAGAGGGCTCTAACACCCCGGCCCTTAGCAGGCCTTCTATTGTTTCTGTAATTCCTGCCTCTGCTTCAGGTTTATGTTTATACTGTGGTCTATTGATCGGTGTGTGTGACTTGAGCTGGAACAAGACAGGAGGACACTTAGCTAGGCCAACATCCGTGGGCCCTTTTGACCATAGACTGTCAGGCAGATTCGACAGTCCAGCAACTGCGTGAGGATGATCTACACACTCCTCACCATGTGTTTTTGAAATTTCTTTATGTTCCAAGATCACTGTATCCTCACAGGCACAAGTTATGCGATAGGTTTTACAATTTGGAGCATAAGATAAGTTAGGAATTTGGGTTCTTTGCCACCCTGTGTCGTCCAGTGCTCGCCTGACCATTGGACCTAGATCACCTGCACCATGACCTTGGTGGACCGCCAATGTAATGTGAGGGGTTGAAATTTCTTCCACATTGTACCAAGGCAGTTGTTCATCAGTTAATTTCACAGCCGCGGCTACACCTTCTGGTCCGATGTAGATGTCATGTGTTTGCACATTCCACGTCTGACCTTCAAGATCAGATTGAAATAATTCACGATAGGTGTCGTCATTCTCTTTATCATAAAACAGGGTAACGTGGTAAGGGTCGCGCGGAGGGGAGTAAACTGCCAAGCTCATTATCCAGGGTCTCCACAGCTGAAATTGCCTCAGAACATCCTCTTTCACTAATCTCCCCCAGTAGATATTGACTTTTGCTCTTTCACAGTCTTGGAGCAGATATTGAGTCTTTGAACTTGTTCCCAGGCACGGAAAATGCTGTCCCCCTGGCAGAGTCACAGATAATCCATCTGCTGAACATGTGATTGTGGCGCCCAACTTCACGAGCAGGTCCCTGCCCATAAGATTCACTGGCGCTTGCGATGACACCACATAGTTGTGTTTCAAAGTCTGCTTGCCCAGCTTTGTCAAAGCTGGGTCAGTCACTGGCAGAGTTGTCGGGATCCCAGAAAAACCCACCACGTTCACTGTGTGGCAGGACAACGTTGCACTGTCTGGTGCTGCTCTCAAGGTTGAATATGTTGCTCCAGTGTCTACTAAGAAGGGCAATTCTGTCCCTTCTATAGTCATCAACAGCATGGGATCTGCCATTACCATACTGTTTGGTCCCTCCGGGTCCCTTCAGTACTGGTCCTCCCTCCAGTCAGCCACTGGATACTGCGTGGCTGGTGCTGCACTCGGGTTTGGGGCCTGATATGCTCCCCTAGAGCCATCTCTTGCTCTCGGAGCTCCACGTGCCTGGGATTGGTAGCCTCGTCTTTGATAGTTCTGACGACGTTCTGGGCAATTTCTGTTCCAATGACCCTCTGCTCCACACCTCCAACAGACATTCCAAGGCACACTGCTGAGATTCCCCGTGTCACGAGCTCTTTGTACTCCCCCCGCTGAGCCACCACGCCCTCTGTACGATCCACCGGTTCCCCAATTCCCTGTGGGTTGGTTCTGCCTTGGTGCATTGGCGGGCCATCCGTCATTAGTGCAGGGACCCGGGCCACTATCTGGCCATTCAGGCCCAGGACCAGGCTGGGTCGCAACTATCATAATTTTTTCTGTTTTTTCTTTTTCCTCTTTTTTCTTTTCGCTGGCTTTGTTTCTGGCCTCCACCAACTGTAGTTTGAGTAGAGACGCTTGTGCCTCCTCCAACTCTTTTTTCTGCTTGTTCGCCCTGTCCTGCTCCAGCTGCAAACGATGTGAGACGTGTCTTTCCCACTGCACCGAATCTGCTACGGCAAAATCTGGGTTTTTCTGTAGATCTTCTGTGACCTGGTTTGGCAGCCCTGCCAGCACCGCTGAGCGAAACCACGCCCGATGCTCACCTTCTCTACCTGGATGGGTACCTGTTTCTAACAACCACTGATCTCTGGCTTTTTCTAAAAACTCTCTAGGTGTGTTTTGGGGGTCCCAAATTATTTTAGGTATGGCTCCTGTATTAGGGGTTGGGTACTTTTCACGGACTGCGTCAGACAAAGCACATTGCACTTCATGATAAGGCAAATCATTTGCATGGCGAGTTGTGCGAGCTATAGCCTCTACATCTGCTAGCCCACCACCGAGCATACACCGCGCAGAAATGGCGCGAAAATCGCCAATCGCAAGCTCCTCTCCTTCTGTTAGTCTGCCTAATTCACGCAACCACCTTGCTCCGCCCCCAGTTATAGGTGGAAGCTGTTTAACCAATGCCTCCAAATCTCTTACTTTGTATGCGCGGTACACTGGTTCATTTTTTGCACCAGCCACTAAAGGCAAATTATAATGAGTACCCGCAGCTTTTTCTGCTTTGGTCACAGTTTTACACTGTCCCAATTTTCCCTTGCCTTTTGAACTCTTAAAAATAGGCCTTCTCTGTCCCTGCTCTTTTTTCACCTGTCTTGACCTAAGATTCCTGGCTATACTTGGTTCTGACGCGACTCCTCCTCTGTCGTTATCTTCGTCATCTTCTTCCTCCTCTGTGGTAGATGAATCATTGTCGCTCTCCTCTTCTGCCATGCTTTTGGTCATTTTGTCCTTTACGGTCTTCAGTGTATTTAATACTTCCAATAGCCCTTGCGGGGCTTCAAGCATTCGTCCGAATACTTCTCCTGTCCATGTGTCTGACTTGGCCATTGCTTTGGAGTGTTTTGACCTGGTTTGGGCCTGCTCTTCTCTTGCTGGTGTTGGCAGTCCGATGAAAGCCGGTTGTGCCATCCTTTCCACCGGTGAAATCATTTCCTCGTTTGTTGGGGTCCAATCCGCTTCTCCAGTCTGGTCTGGCAGGCTTTCTCTTGATGCTTCGGCTTTTGGCCTGTCTCCTCCTTCATGTGAACAAGAAGGCAAAGGCAAGCCTTCCTCTGCGGCTGATGTTATCTCTTTCCCTTCCCCATTCAGGGACTGACATTTAACTGTCATAGGCCCTTCATTATGAAACACCCGTGGTGCTCTGGTGTATTCAACATCAGCTACTCCTCCCACAACCACTGCCGTCTGTCCATCGGGGCCTTGAACTTGTCCTCCTCTGAGGGTCATTACAGGCATGACATATTGTCGTCCTACGGCATTAGATGTTAACGTGGCCCAAGGAAGAATCTCTGCTGTGTGATACTTGTTAGCATCTCCTGGTTTTGGAATCCAGTTCTTCATTTGGTTTTCCAGCTTCTTATTTTGGTCTTTCAGTTGTTTCAAAGCCTCCATTATGCTTTCCATATCTTCTGTTTCAGCTGTGTCATCCTCCTCCATCCAGGAAGATGCTCCATTCCACAAGAACATCCACTTGCAACACTTTGCATGAGTTTGCTGTAGTTTCTTGATTTGTTGTTTAATCTTCCAGTTAATTGAACGTTTCTCTGCCTCGGCTTGTAGTTGTTCCAATTGCTGCTCACATCTCTCTCCTTCTATTTTGAGCACAAGACTTAGGGCTATTTTGTCATCCAGCCCTCTCTGTTGGGAAGCAATAAGCTTGTTTAGCTCAGCTTCCATTGCTTTGCCTTCCTTCTCAGCTAACTTTGTTGATCCAGGGGAAGCTAAGCGAATAGCTTTTTTTAACTGTTGCTGCTGCTCCTTTAGAGGCTTATAGCCTCTGTGCCCAGTAGGTGTCATGTTCGGGCCGTCAGCCATTATCCTAAAACACAAGCTTACCTCCCTTTTTGTGACATTTTACGGCTCCTCCTTCTGGATCACTCCGCAATGTCTGCCTGTTAGCTTTCAGAAATACTTTCGCTCCTCCCAGGGTCACTGTCTCCTTGTAATCTGCTTGGTAAGACACACAGCCAACGCAGTGTGTCAAGACTTAACCAAGCCTCTTTCATTATTCACTTTTAATAACTACTTTTCACTCTGGAACATAAATGTTATAAACTCATACACACTGCATGTTAACTTTGGGGCACAAAACAATAACACAGCTCAAATGCATTCACACAGCCTTAAATTTTTCACAGAAAATTGCTCCAAAGCAATATCATGTTTGCTCACAAACTAACAAATTCACTGTGTTGTTTACCGAGCGAGGGAGCAATGGACCAATTAATTCCAAACTCCTCAATAATTAGCTGTACAGCTCGCTCTACTTCAATGCCAAACCATAGTACTGTGATTAGCTTTATTCAAATCAAATCTATGTTTCAAAGCCTTTCAAACGCACACCCACACACACAATTTCAACCACGCACTCTCAAGCACACATTTGTCTCCTTTAAATCTACTAATCGCTTGGAGACATCTCCACAGATAATTATATTATTTCCCAAGCAAGCATATCAAAATCAAAACCGTCTAGTACCGACTCTATCATAGCCTGAGCAAAGTGGGCGGCCTCTGTGGGCTCCCAATTTGGATCATTTTCATGCTCAGTCATCTCCTTTAAGCCTTGAAATAAAAATAGGCAACGTTGTATATAGGCATTTAGCTCATGCAGCTCAATCACGGACCACACTGTCATCTCATAAGGTGAAACACCTTCCTCAGTCACTATGTGACATTTACAGGTCACCTCCAATTGGCCCTCCTCTGCTATTTGTATGTTACAGGTTGCAAAATAAAGCACAGGCATGTTTGCTTATTCTATTTAAACAACAATTTAACAGTATTAAATGGGACTGTTTAATGCATGGGACACAATATAATCATTTATTGTTGAAGGGACAAATGTCAAAGGGGTTCTAACAGGTCCACTTTATTGCGTGCTCATAAATTATTGTTATCTGGGTCACTCACCCAATGTGCTTTATTGTTTGAGATTATTAATTATGTCACGCTTATCAGTGGCTCATATTTATTTAAGGCCTATGTTTGAACTTGACAACAAAGGCAGAGCATCATTTCATCCTTTCAGGGTGAAACACTCCACTTTCTCTGTGTCATGGCAGCTCAGAAAACTTCATGAACTTTACTTATTTAAAGATATGACTTAAAATCAGTTGTATTATCAGTATAAAATATTTAAGATTTAATTAAATTGTTTTCAATTGACTTACAGCAGCTTACTCTGATCTAGGAACACTCTCTTATGCTCCTCAAAAACTGAAGTTACTCAGTCTTAAATGACTTTTACATTACATAAATCAACTGTGATTAACAAATAACCTTCTAGTGGTTCCCACTTGGTTTAAAACATTCAAAAGCCTTCTAGGGACCTATTCTGATCATAACCTATGTGTTTGTAAGCTTGTTTGCATTTAACCCTCTGCACTCAAAGCATTTATTACACTTTATCAATCCGGACAGTCACGCCGAACGAAGCTTCTGACCTTCAAAGGCCGAGTGCCAACTCATTATAAGCACATTTGCAAGGTGTGTCTGAAAATTATTTAAACCACTCTTTTTAAATCAAAAACTATTGACATTGTTATAACATCAAAACCAGCAGCATATTTACAAACTTTCAGCAATAAAAAGCCTTCTGCTTATAAGGCTCACACACACTCTGGGCAGGAAGTGAAAAGCTCTGTTCTCCTCCCAGCCACACGCTCATTTGCATGTTCACACCGTCTAAAAATAGCTCGCAGCGCTGCAGCTGCGCTCTCATCACACGCAGGGTCACACAAAGCTCAGATAGAATTCTATTCACAAAAGACGTCTTATATTCACAATCACTGACAGGCCTGACAGATTCAGCACCTAACAAATTTCGACAAATTTAAATTAACGGGTCCAACCGAAGAAAGCTTCACTTTTTTGTAATCAATCAAACAGTATCTGTTACTTCTGGGAACAGTTTCTGACCTAACTTCTAAATCCCTAACTCAATTTAACTTTGTCCAAACAAGCACATGACACCGTTTCAAACGATGAGGAGTCTCGGTAACTCCTAGCTTATTTCGGGATGCCCTGTACCCCACAGTTAAACCAAAACTGAACTACCCCTGTTCGCCGACAGGTCAAGACCGCGCGTCCACGGCCAGGAGGGGGCGTAACCCCCGGGCTATGTGCTTCTTAGCAGACTTCTGGGCTGCCGTCCTATAATAATTTTAACCTAACCGATTTTGTAAAATTTTACCATAACGGGTCCTACCGAAGAAAGATAACTTTTTTACGACCAATTAAACAGTCTCTGTTACTTCTGGGAACAGTTTCTGTCCTAATTTGTAAAACTATTAAACAGTATCTGTTACTTCTGGAACAGTTTCTGTCCTAATTTCCCTACCAAACTACCTGAGCCTTCAGCTCAATATCCAGGGACTCAAACCCAACATTCTCTGTTACTTCTGGGAACAGTTTCATATTTCTTCAACTTCATTAAATACTCTTAAACAACTTTAACTGCATAACACACGGTGATTCTCATCAAAATCAAAACAGACACCCACCAGCAACGTCAGTGAGCAGGCTTTTAATTTAATGCAGCCCAATTTGGCACAATTTGGGAATCAACTCAACAGGCAGTGCCTTACCTTTAGAAGCACCCGCGGAGCTCACTCACATCAGATCCCTGGTCCGTGCCTGTCCGCTCGACAACCTCAGACCGTCCACACCTCACACGTCCACCCCAATACCACAGGACGAGCCCCCAAAATGTTATATCATTAATGCCCTGGTGTGGTGTAGGTGGCCTCAGCCAGCAGCCACAGGCCCTGGTGTGGTGTAAGTGGCCTCAGCCAGTGCCACAGGCCCTGGTGTGGTGTAAGTGGCCTGAGCAAGAGCCACAGACCCTGGTGTGGTGTAATTGGCCTCAATAGCAACTAATGCCCTGGTGTGGTGTAAGTGGCCTCAGCCAGCAGCCACAGGCCCTGGTGTGGTGTAAGTGGCCTGAGCAAGAGCCACAGGCCCTGATGTGGTGTAAGTGGCCCCAGCCGGTCACTCAGGCCCTGGTGTGGTGTAGGTGGCATCAGCTAGCAGCACAAGACATTGGAAAACAGCCAAAAGCAATGTCGTTAATGTGCCCTCATTAATGGGCAGCTGCTTTTGGTCTTTTAATACACCCCTTCTCTGGATCAAAAGCGGTTCAATGACATGAAAATGAAAGGCTTACAGCACCAGGTATTCCCAGGTAGTCTCCCATCCAAGTACTAACCAAGCCCAGCCCTGCTTAGCTTCCGAGATCAGACGAGGTCGGGCGTGCTCAGGGTGGTATGGCCGTAAGCTGCTGGCCCCAGCACAATGTCTCAATTTATGGATTCAACTGATTAGGTGGCAAGTACCTGAAGTTACGAAGACAATCCTTTAACCATACCTGCATGTTTGCATAATACCCTAACCCAAAGGCTCAGTTTGGCATTTATCTAACAGCACAGGCCCTGGATTGTTGAAGATGGCCTCAGGAACCAGCACAGGGCCTGGTGTGTTGTACATGGCCACAGCTAGCAGCACAGGGCCTGGTTTGGTGAAGATGGCCTCGGCCAGAAGCGCAGGGCCTGGTGTGATGTGAGTGGCCTGAGCAAGAGCCACAGGCCCTGGTGTGGTGTAAGTGGCCTCAGCCAGAAGCCACAGGCACTGGTGTGGTGTAAGTGGCCTCAGCCAGCAGCCACAGGCCCTGGTGTGGTGTAAGTGGCCTCAGCCAGCAGCCACAGGCCCTGGTGTGGTGTAAGTGGCCTCAGCCAGCAGCCACAGGCCCTGGTGTGGTGTAAGTGGCCTCAGCCAGAGCCACAGGCCCTGGTGTGGTGTAAGTGGCCGCAGCCAGTGCCACAGGCCCTGGTGTGGTGTAAGTGGCCTCAATAGCAACTAATGCCCTGGTGTGGTGTAGGTGGCCTCAGCCAGCAGCCACAGGCCCTGGTGTGGTGTAAGTGGCCTCAATAGCAACTAATGCCCTGGTGTGGTGTAAGTGGCCTCAGCCAGCAGCCACAGGCCCTGGTGTGGTGTAAGTGGCCTGAGCAAGAGCCACAGACCCTGGTGTGGTGTAATTGGCCTCAATAGCAACTAAGGCCCTGGTGTGGTGTAGGTGGCCTCAGCCAGCAGCCACAGGCCCTGGTGTGGTGTAAGTGGCCTCAGCCAGCAGCCACAGGCCCTGGTGTGGTGTAAGTGGCCTCAGCCAGCAGCCACAGGCCCTGATGTGGTGTAAGTGGCCCCAGCCGGTCACTCAGGCCCTGGTGTGGTGTAGGTGGCATCAGCTAGCAGCACAAGACATTGGAAAACAGCCAAAAGCAATGTCGTTAATGTGCCCTCATTAATGGACCTCTGCTTTTGGTCTTTTAATACACCCCTTCTCTGGATCAAAAGCGGTTCAATGACATGAAAATGAAAGGCTTACAGCACCAGGTATTCCCAGGCAGTCTCCCATCCAAGTACTAACCAAGCCCAGCCCTGCTTAGCTTCCGAGATCAGACGAGGTCGGGCGTGCTCAGGGTGGTACGGCCGTAAGCTGCTGGCCCCAGCACAATGTCTCAATTTATGGATTCAACTGATTAGGTGGCAAGTACCTGAAGTTACGAAGACAATCCTTTAACCATACCTGCATGTTTGCATAATACCCTAACCCAAAGGCTCAGTTTAGCATTTATCTAACAGCACAGACCCTGGATTGTTGAAGATGGCCTCAGGAACCAGCACAGGGCCTGGTGTGTTGTACATGGCCACAGCTAGCAGCACAGGGCCTGGTTTGGTGAAGATGGCCTCGGCCAGAAGCGCAGGGCCTGGTGTGATGTGAGTGGCCTGAGCAAGAGCCACAGGCCTTGGTGTGGTGTAAGTGGCCTCAGCCAGAAGCCACAGGCACTGGTGTGGTGTAAGTGCCCTCAGCCAGCAGCCAAAGGCCCTGGTGTGGTGTAAGTGGCCTCAGCCAGCAGCCACAGGCCCTGGTGTGGTGTAAGTGGCCTCAGCCAGCAGCCACAGGCCCTGGTGTGGTGTAAGTGGCCTCAGCCAGTGCCACAGGCCCTGGTGTGGTGTAAGTGGCCTGAGCAAGAGTCACAGGCCCTGGTGTGGTGTAAGTGGCCTGAGCAAGAGTCACAGGCCCTGGTGTGGTGTAATTGGCCTCAATAGCAACTAAGGCCCTGGTGTGGTGTAAGTGGCCTCAGCCAGAAGCCACAGGCACTGGTGTGGTGTAAGTGGCCTCAGCCAGCAGCCACAGGCCCTGGTGTGGTGTAAGTGGCCTCAGCCAGCAGCCACAGGCCCTGGTGTGGTGTAAGTGGCCTCAGCCAGAGCCACAGGCCCTGGTGTGGTGTAAGTGGCCTCAGCCAGTGCCACAGGCCCTGGTGTGGTGTAAGTGGCCTCAGCCAGTGCCACAGGCCCTGGTGTGGTGTAAGTGGCCTGAGCAAGAGCCACAGACCCTGGTGTGGTGTAATTGGCCTCAATAGCAACTAATGCCCTGGTGTGGTGTAGGTGGCCTCAGCCAGCAGCCACAGGCCCTGGTGTGGTGTAAGTGGCCTCAATAGCAACTAATGCCCTGGTGTGGTGTAAGTGGCCTCAGCCAGCAGCCACAGGCCCTGGTGTGGTGTAAGTGGCCTGAGCAAGAGCCACAGACCCTGGTGTGGTGTAATTGGCCTCAATAGCAACTAAGGCCCTGGTGTGGTGTAAGTGGCCTCAGCCAGTGCCACAGGCCCTGGTGTGGAGTAAGTGGCCTCAATAGCAACTAAGGCCCTGGTGTGGTGTATGTGGCCTCAGCCAGCAGCCACAGGCCCTGGTGTGGTGTAAGTGGCCTCAGAAGCAAATAAGGCCCTGGTGTGGTGTATGTGGCCTCAGCCAGCAGCCACAGGCCCTGGTGTGGTGTAATTGGCCTCAATAGCAACTAAGGCCCTGGTGTGGTGTAAGTGGCCTCAGCCAGTGCCACAGGCCCTGGTGTGGAGTAAGTGGCCTCAATAGCAACTAAGGCCCTGGTGTGGTGTATGTGGCCTCAGCCAGCAGCCACAGGCCCTGGTGTGGTGTAAGTGGCCTCAGCCAGCAGCCACAGGCCCTGGTGTGGTGTAAGTGGCCTCAGCCAGCAGCCACAGGCCCTGGTGTGGTGTAAGTGGCCTCAGCCAGTGCCACAGGCCCTGGTGTGGTGTAAGTGGCCTGAGCAAGAGTCACAGACCCTGGTGTGGTGTAATTGGCCTCAATAGCAACTAAGGCCCTGGTGTGGTGTAAGTGGCCTCAGCCAGAAGCCACAGGCACTGGTGTGGTGTAAGTGGCCTCAGCCAGCAGCCACAGGCCCTGGTGTGGTGTAAGTGGCCTCAGCCAGCAGCCACAGGCCCTGGTGTGGTATAAGTGGCCTCAGCCAGAGCCACAGGCCCTGGTGTGGTGTAAGTGGCCTCAGCCAGTGCCACAGGCCCTGGTGTGGTGTAAGTGGCCTGAGCAAGAGCCACAGACCCTGGTGTGGTGTAATTGGCCTCAATAGCAACTAATGCCCTGGTGTGGTGTAAGTGGCCTCAGCCAGCAGCCACAGGCCCTGGTGTGGTGTAAGTGGCCTCAGCCAGTGCCACAGGCCCTGGTGTGGAGTAAGTGGCCTCAATAGCAACTAAGGCCCTGGTGTGGTGTATGTGGCCTCAGCCAGCAGCCACAGGCCCTGGTGTGGTGTAAGTGGCCTCAGAAGCAAATAAGGCCGTGGTGTGGTGTATGTGGCCTCAGCCAGCAGCCACAGGCCCTGGTGTGGTGTAAGTGGCCTCAATAGCAACTAAGGCCGTGGTGTGGTGTAAGTGGCCTCAGCCAGCAGCCACAGGCCCTGGTGTGGTGTAAGTGGCCTCAGCCAGCAGCCACAGGCCCTGGTGTGGTGTAAGTGGCCTGAGCAAGAGCCACAGGCCCTGGTGTGGTGTAATTGGCCTCAATAGCAACTAAGGCCCTGGTGTGGTGTATGTGGCCTCAGCCAGCAGCCACAGGCCCTGGTGTGGTGTAAGTGGCCTCAGAAGCAAATAAGGCCGTGTTGTGGTGTATGTGGCCTCAGCCAGCAGCCACAGGCCCTGGTGTGGTGTAAGTGGCCTCAATAGCAACTAAGGCCCTGGTGTGGTGTAGGTGGCCTCAGCCAGCAGCCACAGGCCCTGGTGTGGTGTAAGTGGCCTCAGCCAGCAGCCACAGGCCCTGGTGTGGTGTAAGTGGCCTCAGCCAGAGCCACAGGCCCTGATGTGGTGTAAGTGGCCCCAGCCGGTCACTCAGGCCCTGGTGTGGTGTAGGTGGCATCAGCTAGCAGCACAAGACATTGGAAAACAGCCAAAAGCAATGTCGTTAATGTGCCCTCATTAATGGGCAGCTGCTTTTGGTCTTTTAATACACCCCTTCTCTGGATCAAAAGCGGTTCAATGACATGAAAAAGAAAGGCTTACAGCACCAGGTATTCCCAGACAGTCTCCCATCCAAGTACTAACCAAGCCCAGCCCTGCTTAGCTTCCGAGATCAGACGAGGTCGGGCGTGTTCAGGGTGGTATGGCCGTAAGCTGCTGGCCCCAGCACAATGTCTCAATTTATGGATTCAACTGATTAGGTGGCAAGTACCTGAAGTTACGAAGACAATCCTATAACCATACATGCATGTTTGCATAATACCATAACCCAAAGGCTCAGTTTGGCATTTATCTAACAGCACAGGCCCTGGATTGTTGAAGATGGCCTCTGGAACCAGCACAGGGCCTGGTGTGTTGTACATGGCCACAGCAAGCAGCACAGGGCCAGGTTTGGTGAAGATGGCCTCGGCCAGAAGCACAGGGTCTGGTGTGATATGAGTGGCCTGAGCAAGAGCCACAGGCCCTGGTGTGGTGTAGGTGGCCTCAGCCAGCAGCCACAGGCCCTTGTGTGGTGTAAGTTGCCTCAGCCAGCAGCCACAGGCCCTGGTGTGGTGTAAGTGCCCTCAGCCAGCAGCCACAGGCCCTGGTGTGGTGTAAGTCACCTCAGCCAGCAGCCACAGGCCCTGGTGTGGTGTAAGTGGCCTCAGCCAGCAGCCACAGGCCCTGGTGTGGTGTAAGTGGACTCAGCCAGTGCCACAGGCCCTGGTGTGGTGTAAGTGGCCTGAGCAAGAGTCACAGACCCTGGTGTGGTGTAATTGGCCTCAATAGCAACTAATGCCCTGGTGTGGTGTAAGTGACCTCAGCCAGCAGCCACAGGCCCTGGTGTGGTGTAAGTGGCCTGAGCCAGCAGCCACAGGCCCTGGTGTGGTGTAAGTGGCCTGAGCAAGAGTCACAGACCCTGGTGTGGTGTAAGTGGCCTCAGCCAGCAGCCACAGGCCCTGGTGTGGTGTAAGTGGCCTGAGCAAGAGTCACAGACCCTGGTGTGGTGTAATTGGCCTCAATAGCAACTAATGCCCTGGTGTGGTGTAAGTGACCTCAGCCAGCAGCCACAGGCACTGGTGTGGTGTAAGTGCCCTCAGCCAGCAGCCACAGGCCCTGGTGTGGTGTAAGTGGCCTCAGCCAGCAGCCACAGGCCCTGGTGTGGTGTAAGTGGCCTCAGCCAGCAGCCACAGGCCCTGGTGTGGTGTAAGTGGCCTGAGCAAGAGCCACAGGCCCTGGTGTGGTGTAAGTGGCCTCAGCCAGAAGCCACAGGCACTGGTGTGGTGTAAGTGCCCTCAGCCAGCAGCCACAGGCCCTGGTGTGGTGTAAGTGACCTCAGCCAGCAGCCACAGGCCCTGGTGTGGTGTAAGTGGCCTCAGCCAGCAGCCACAGGCCCTGGTGTGGTGTAAGTGGCCTCAGCCAGTGCCACAGGCCCTGGTGTGGTGTAAGTGGCCTGAGCAAGAGTCACAGACCCTGGTGTGGTGTAATTGGCCTCAATAGCAACTAATGCCCTGGTGTGGTGTGGGTGGCCTCAGCCAGCAGCCACAGGCCCTGGTGTGGTGTAAGTGGCCTCAGCCAGCAGCCACAGGCCCTGGTGTGGTGTAAGTTGCCTGAGCAAGAGCCACAGACCCTGGTGTGGTGTAATTGGCCTCAATAGCAACTAATGCCCTGGTGTGGTGTAAGTGGCCTCAGCCAGCAGCCACAGGCCCTGGTGTGGTGTAAGTGGCCTCAGCCAGCAGCCACAGGCCCTGATGTGGTGTAAGTGGCCCCAGCCGGTCACTCAGGCCCTGGTGTGGTGTAAGTGGCCTCAGCCAGCAGCCACAGGCCCTGATGTGGTGTAAGTGGCCCCAGCCGGTCACTCAGGCCCTGGTGTGGTGTAAGTGGCCTCAGCCAGAGCCACAGGTCCTGGTGTGGTGTAAGTGGCATCAGCCAGTGCCACAGGCCCTGGTGTGGTGTAAGTGGCCTGAGCAAGAGCCACAGACCCTGGTGTGGTGTAATTGGCCTCAATAGCAACTAATGCCCTGGTGTGGTGTAGGTGGCCTCAGCCAGCAGCCACAGGCCCTGGTGTGGTGTAAGTGGCCTCAATAGCAACTAATGCCCTGGTGTGGTGTAAGTGGCCTCATCCAGCAGCCACAGGCCCTGGTGTGGTGTAAGGGGCCTCAGCCAGTGCCACAGGCCCTGGTGTGGAGTAAGTGGCCTCAATAGCAACTAAGGCCCTGGTGTGGTGTATGTGGCCTCAGCCAGCAGCCACAGGCCCTGGTGTGGTGTAAGTGGCCTCAGCCAGCAGCCACAGGCCCTGGTGTGGTGTAAGTGGCCTCAGCCAGCAGCCACAGGCCCTGGTGTGGTGTAAGTGGCCTCAGCCAGTGCCACAGGCCCTGGTGTGGTGTAAGTGGCCTGAGCAAGAGTCACAGACCCTGGTGTGGTGTAATTGGCCTCAATAGCAACTAAGGCCCTGGTGTGGTGTAAGTGGCCTCAGCCAGAAGCCACAGGCACTGGTGTGGTGTAAGTGGCCTCAGCCAGCAGCCACAGGCCCTGGTGTGGTGTAAGTGGCCTCAGCCAGCAGCCACAGGCCCTGGTGTGGTGTAAGTGGCCTCAGCCAGAGCCACAGGCCCTGGTGTGGTGTAAGTGGCCTCAGCCAGTGCCACAGGCCCTGGTGTGGTGTAAGTGGCCTGAGCAAGAGCCACAGACCCTGGTGTGGTGTAATTGGCCTCAATAGCAACTAATGCCCTGGTGTGGTGTAAGTGGCCTGAGCAAGAGCCACAGACCCTGGTGTGGTGTAATTGGCCTCAATAGCAACTAAGGCCCTGGTGTGGTGTAAGTGGCCTCAGCCAGTGCCACAGGCCCTGGTGTGGTGTAATTGGCCTCAATAGCAACTAAGGCCCTGGTGTGGTGTAAATGGCCTCAGCCAGCAGCCACAGGCCCTGGTGTGGTGTAAGTGGCCTCAATAGCAACTAATGCCCTGGTGTGGTGTAAGTGGCCTGAGCAAGAGCCACAGACCCTGGTGTGGTGTAATTGGCCTCAATAGCAACTAATGCCCTGGTGTGGTGTAAGTGGCCTCAGCCAGTGCCACAGGCCCTGGTGTGGAGTAAGTGGCCTCAATAGCAACTAAGGCCCTGGTGTGGTGTATGTGGCCTCAGCCAGCAGCCACAGGCCCTGGTGTGGTGTAAGTGGCCTCAGAAGCAAATAAGGCCGTGGTGTGGTGTATGTGGCCTCAGCCAGCAGCCACAGGCCCTGGTGTGGTGTAAGTGGCCTCAATAGCAACTAAGGCCGTGGTGTGGTGTAAGTGGCCTCAGCCAGCAGCCACAGGCCCTGGTGTGGTGTAAGTGGCCTCAGCCAGCAGCCACAGGCCCTGGTGTGGTGTAAGTGGCCTGAGCAAGAGCCACAGGCCCTGGTGTGGTGTAATTGGCCTCAATAGCAACTAAGGCCCTGGTGTGGTGTATGTGGCCTCAGCCAGCAGCCACAGGCCCTGGTGTGGTGTAAGTGGCCTCAGAAGCAAATAAGGCCGTGTTGTGGTGTATGTGGCCTCAGCCAGCAGCCACAGGCCCTGGTGTGGTGTAAGTGGCCTCAATAGCAACTAAGGCCCTGGTGTGGTGTAGGTGGCCTCAGCCAGCAGCCACAGGCCCTGGTGTGGTGTAAGTGGCCTCAGCCAGCAGCCACAGGCCCTGGTGTGGTGTAAGTGGCCTCAGCCAGCAGCCACAGGCCCTGGTGTGGTGTAAGTGGCCTCAGCCAGCAGCCACAGGCCCTGGTGTGGTGTAAGTGGCCTCAGCCAGAGCCACAGGCCCTGGTGTGGTGTAAGTGGCCTCAGCCAGAGCCACAGGCCCTGGTGTGGTGTAATTGGCCTCAATAGCAACTAATGCCCTGGTGTGGTTTAGGTGGCCTCAGCCAGCAGCCACAGGCCCTGGTGTGGTGTAAGTGGCCTCAATAGCAACTAATGCCCTGGTGTGGTGTAAGTGGCCTCAGCCAGCAGCCACAGGCCCTGGTGTGGTGTAAGTGGCCTGAGCAAGAGCCACAGACCCTGGTGTGGTGTAATTGGCCTCAATAGCAACTAAGGCCCTGGTGTGGTGTAGGTGGCCTCAGCCAGCAGCCACAGGCCCTGGTGTGGTGTAAGTGGCCTCAGCCAGCAGCCACAGGCCCTGGTGTGGTGTAAGTGGCCTCAGCCAGCAGCCACAGGCCCTGATGTGGTGTAAGTGGCCCCAGCCGGTCACTCAGGCCCTGGTGTGGTGTAGGTGGCATCAGCTAGCAGCACAAGACATTGGAAAACAGCCAAAAGCAATGTCGTTAATGTGCCCTCATTAATGGACCTCTGCTTTTGGTCTTTTAATACACCCCTTCTCTGGATCAAAAGCGGTTCAATGACATGAAAATGAAAGGCTTACAGCACCAGGTATTCCCAGGCAGTCTCCCATCCAAGTACTAACCAAGCCCAGCCCTTCTTAGCTTCCGAGATCAGACGAGGTCGGGCGTGCTCAGGGTGGTACGGCCGTAAGCTGCTGGCCCCAGCACAATGTCTCAATTTATGGATTCAAGTGATTAGGTGGCAAGTACCTGAAGTTACGAAGACAATCCTTTAACACTAGGAAGGCCCAGAGCCCAGCCATTTGGCTTTTCTACCTTTAAAACCCGGAGAGCAGCCAAATGGCTGGTAGGCTTTTAGCTAAGCTTTAGCTTCAGGCAAGTGGAAGCTAAATTGGCTAGTCATTCATATGTAAATTGGGTTGTTACCTGGGAATTCTGGAGGGAGGGGAGTGGGGGTGTGTGGATGAGGGGGTGGGGGAGCTGCTAAAAGCGGTGAGCTTCCTTTTGTTTCATCTTGATGCATTCTCAATCATCCAGGGAAACAAATCTCCAAAAGTCACCAACTTGGAGTGTTTCAGTTTGCCATCTTAGGGAGAAATCAACACACATGGGTGTATGTCCTTTGTTGCTGAGATTTATTGATAAAAACAGTACAAAAAATCAACCATTTGTACACATTTTTACAAATAATTATAAAAAGTGAGTGAGTACATTTCAACATTTTCAGCAATCACTCACAATCCTGGCACTGCCATGGTATCTGTAGTCTGCATTTACCACATGTGTATCTGTTGCAGTGAACACATCGCACAGTGGCATGATTGTTCTTGCAATTGTGTTTGACCTGACACATGGCTCTTTTTCCAGGGCTCGGTGTGGAGGGTTGTGTCAAAGGCAACTGTTCTTTTCTTGCCTTCTTCGCAGCTACATGAGAGTGAGCTAACTCCCTTGCAAGCTCCACCAGGAAGTCCACCCGTCTTTCCTTCGTCCCGGAGCATGCTTGATACAGCACATGTGCATTCAGTGCTGCCATGTCAATCATGTTATAAAACACGGCAACTGGCCAGCGCCGTGTTCCTCTGCGGACAGTGTACTCCCGAACCATCTGGTCCATCACATCCACGCCACACTTTGTTTTGTTGTAAAGGGTGACAGTGTTTGGCTTCCTTTTGGTAGTGTTATCAGTCTGAACCACGCCGTGCATGCTGCTAAGAATATAGACTGTCTTCTTCCGTTTGGCCGCATACGCCGTCAGCGTGGCAGCAGAGGTTGAAGGAATGGAGAGTTTAAATGTTAGTTGTAAACAGCTATATCATATAATAACTGCAGCTGTAGCTGTGATCAGACATCCCCCTGCAGGCCCTGAAGCTGAGCTCTGAGGTCCTCACAAACCTGCTGGAGCCAGCTTCCATCCTGGGGAGCACGTTTTTGTGTTTCAGCGCGGGGCGAGGCACAAAACCCAGATGGTCCAGATGGACCAGATGGTTCGGGAGTACACTGTCCGCAGAGGAACACGGCGCTGGCCAGTTGCCGTGTTTTATAACATGATTGACATGGCAGCACTGAATGCACATGTGCTGTATCAAGCATGCTCCGGGACGAAGGAAAGACGGGTGGACTTCCTGGTGGAGCTTGCAAGGGAGTTAGCTCACTCTCATGTAGCTGCGAAGAAGGCAAGAAAAGAACAGTTGCCTTTGACACAACCCTCCACACCGAGCCCTGGAAAAAGAGCCATGTGTCAGGTCAAACACAATTGCAAGAACAATCATGCCACTGTGCGATGTGTTCACTGCAACAGATACACATGTGGTAAATGCAGACTACAGATACCATGGCAGTGCCAGGATTGTGAGTGATTGCTGAAAATGTTGAAATGTACTCACTCACTTTTTATAATTATTTGTAAAAATGTGTACAAATGGTTGATTTTTTGTACTGTTTTTATCAATAAATCTCAGCAACAAAGGACATACACCCATGTGTGTTGATTTCTCCCTAAGATGGCAAACTGAAACACTCCAAGTTGGTGACTTTTGGAGATTTGTTTCCCTGGATGATTAAGAATGCATCAAGATGAAACAAAAGGAAGCTCACCGCTTTTAGCAGCTCCCCCACCCCCTCATCCACACACCCCCACTCCCCTCCCTCCAGAATTCCCAGGTAACAACCCAATTTACATATGAATGACTAGCCAATTTAGCTTCCACTTGCCTGAAGCTAAAGCTTAGCTAAAAGCCTACCAGCCATTTGGCTGGTGGCGGGTTTTAAAGGTAGAAAGGTAGAAGCCTGGGACTGCCAGTGTTAACCATACCTGCATGTTTGCATAATACCCTAACCCAAAGGCTCAGTTTAGCATTTATCTAACAGCACAGACCCTGGATTGTTGAAGATGGCCTCAGGAACCAGCATAGGGCCTGGTGTGTTGTACATGGCCACAGCTAGCAGCACAGGGCCTGGTTTGGTGAAGATGGCCTCGGCCAGAAGCGCAGGGCCTGGTGTGATGTGAGTGGCCTGAGCAAGAGCCACAGGCCTTGGTGTGGTGTAAGTGGCCTCAGCCAGAAGCCACAGGCACTGGTGTGGTGTAAGTGCCCTCAGCCAGCAGCCAAAGGCCCTGGTGTGGTGTAAGTGGCCTCAGCCAGCAGCCACAGGCCCTGGTGTGGTGTAAGTGGCCTCAGCCAGCAGCCACAGGCCCTGGTGTGGTGTAAGTGGCCTCAGCCAGTGCCACAGGCCCTGGTGTGGTGTAAGTGGCCTGAGCAAGAGTCACAGACCCTGGTGTGGTGTAATTGGCCTCAATAGCAACTAAGGCCCTGGTGTGGTGTAAGTGGCCTCAGCCAGAAGCCACAGGCACTGGTGTGGTGTAAGTGGCCTCAGCCAGCAGCCACAGGCCCTGGTGTGGTGTAAGTGGCCTCAGCCAGCAGCCACAGGCCCTGGTGTGGTGTAAGTGGCCTCAGCCAGTGCCACAGGCCCTGGTGTGGAGTAAGTGGCCTCAATAGCAACTAAGGCCCTGGTGTGGTGTATGTGGCCTCAGCCAGCAGCCACAGGCCCTGGTGTGGTGTAAGTGGCCTCAGCCAGCAGCCACAGGCCCTGGTGTGGTGTAAGTGGCCTCAGCCAGCAGCCACAGGCCCTGGTGTGGTGTAAGTGGCCTCAGCCAGTGCCACAGGCCCTGGTGTGGTGTAAGTGGCCTGAGCAAGAGTCACAGACCCTGGTGTGGTGTAATTGGCCTCAATAGCAACTAAGGCCTTGGTGTGGTGTAAGTGGCCTCAGCCAGAAGCCACAGGCACTGGTGTGGTGTAAGTGGCCTCAGCCAGCAGCCACAGGCCCTGGTGTGGTGTAAGTGGCCTCAGCCAGCAGCCACAGGCCCTGGTGTGGTATAAGTGGCCTCAGCCAGAGCCACAGGCCCTGGTGTGGTGTAAGTGGCCTCAGCCAGTGCCACAGGCCCTGGTGTGGTGTAAGTGGCCTGAGCAAGAGCCACAGACCCTGGTGTGGTGTAATTGGCCTCAATAGCAACTAATGCCCTGGTGTGGTGTAAGTGGCCTCAGCCAGCAGCCACAGGCCCTGGTGTGGTGTAAGTGGCCTCAATAGCAACTAATGCCCTGGTGTGGTGTAAGTGGCCTCAGCCAGCAGCCACAGGCCCTGGTGTGGTGTAAGTGGCCTGAGCAAGAGCCACAGACCCTGGTGTGGTGTAATTGGCCTCAATAGCAACTAAGGCCCTGGTGTGGTGTAAGTGGCCTCAGCCAGTGCCACAGGCCCTGGTGTGGAGTAAGTGGCCTCAATAGCAACTAAGGCCCTGGTGTGGTGTATGTGGCCTCAGCCAGCAGCCACAGGCCCTGGTGTGGTGTAAGTGGCCTCAGAAGCAAATAAGGCCGTGGTGTGGTGTATGTGGCCTCAGCCAGCAGCCACAGGCCCTGGTGTGGTGTAAGTGGCCTCAATAGCAACTAAGGCCGTGTTGTGGTGTAAGTGGCCTCAGCCAGCAGCCACAGGCCCTGGTGTGGTGTAAGTGGCCTCAGCCAGCAGCCACAGGCCCTGGTGTGGTGTAAGTGGCCTGAGCAAGAGCCACAGGCCCTGGTGTGGTGTAATTGGCCTCAATAGCAACTAAGGCCCTGGTGTGGTGTATGTGGCCTCAGCCAGCAGCCACAGGCCCTGGTGTGGTGTAAGTGGCCTCAGAAGCAAATAAGGCCGTGTTGTGGTGTATGTGGCCTCAGCCAGCAGCCACAGGCCCTGGTGTGGTGTAAGTGGCCTCAATAGCAACTAAGGCCCTGGTGTGGTGTAGGTGGCCTCAGCCAGCAGCACAGGGCCAGGTTTGGTGAAGATGGCCTCGGCCAGAAGCACAGGGTCTGGTGTGATATGAGTGGCCTGAGCAAGAGCCACAGGCCCTGGTGTGGTGTAGGTGGCCTCAGCCAGCAGCCACAGGCCCTTGTGTGGTGTAAGTGGCCTCAGCCAGCAGCCACAGGCCCTGGTGTGGTGTAAGTGCCCTCAGCCAGCAGCCACAGGCCCTGGTGTGGTGTAAGTCACCTCAGCCAGCAGCCACAGGCCCTGGTGTGGTGTAAGTGGCCTCAGCCAGCAGCCACAGGCCCTGGTGTGGTGTAAGTGGACTCAGCCAGTGCCACAGGCCCTGGTGTGGTGTAAGTGGCCTGAGCAAGAGTCACAGACCCTGGTGTGGTGTAATTGGCCTCAATAGCAACTAATGCCCTGGTGTGGTGTAAGTGACCTCAGCCAGCAGCCACAGGCCCTGGTGTGGTGTAAGTGGCCTGAGCCAGCAGCCACAGGCCCTGGTGTGGTGTAAGTGGCCTCAGCCAGCAGCCACAGGCCCTGGTGTGGTGTAAGTGGCCTGAGCAAGAGTCACAGACCCTGGTGTGGTGTAATTGGCCTCAATAGCAACTAATGCCCTGGTGTGGTGTAAGTGACCTCAGCCAGCAGCCACAGGCACTGGTGTGGTGTAAGTGCCCTCAGCCAGCAGCCACAGGCCCTGGTGTGGTGTAAGTGGCCTCAGCCAGCAGCCACAGGCCCTGGTGTGGTGTAAGTGGCCTCAGCCAGCAGCCACAGGCCCTGGTGTGGTGTAAGTGGCCTGAGCAAGAGCCACAGGCACTGGTGTGGTGTAAGTGCCCTCAGCCAGCAGCCACAGGCCCTGGTGTGGTGTAAGTGACCTCAGCCAGCAGCCACAGGCCCTGGTGTGGTGTAAGTGGCCTCAGCCAGCAGCCACAGGCCCTGGTGTGGTGTAAGTGGCCTCAGCCAGTGCCACAGGCCCTGGTGTGGTGTAAGTGGCCTGAGCAAGAGTCACAGACCCTGGTGTGGTGTAATTGGCCTCAATAGCAACTAATGCCCTGGTGTGGTGTGGGTGGCCTCAGCCAGCAGCCACAGGCCCTGGTGTGGTGTAAGTGGCCTCAGCCAGCAGCCACAGGCCCTGGTGTGGTGTAAGTGGCCTGAGCAAGAGCCACAGACCCTGGTGTGGTGTAATTGGCCTCAATAGCAACTAATGCCCTGGTGTGGTGTAAGTGGCCTCAGCCAGCAGCCACAGGCCCTGGTGTGGTGTAAGTGGCCTGAGCAAGAGCCACAGGCCCTGATGTGGTGTAAGTGGCCCCAGCCGGTCACTCAGGCCCTGGTGTGGTGTAGGTGGCATCAGCTAGCAGCACAAGACATTGGAAAACAGCCAAAAGCAATGTCGTTAATGTGCCCTCATTAATGGGCAGCTGCTTTTGGTCTTTTAATACACCCCTTCTCTGGATCAAAAGCGGTTCAATGACATGAAAATGAAAGGCTTACAGCACCAGGTATTCCCAGGTAGTCTCCCATCCAAGTACTAACCAAGCCCAGCCCTGCTTAGCTTCCGAGATCAGACGAGGTCGGGCGTGCTCAGGGTGGTATGGCCGTAAGCTGCTGGCCCCAGCACAATGTCTCAATTTATGGATTCAACTGATTAGGTGGCAAGTACCTGAAGTTACGAAGACAATCCTTTAACCATACCTGCATGTTTGCATAATACCCTAACCCAAAGGCTCAGTTTGGCATTTATCTAACAGCACAGGCCCTGGATTGTTGAAGATGGCCTCAGGAACCAGCACAGGGCCTGGTGTGTTGTACATGGCCACAGCTAGCAGCACAGGGCCTGGTTTGGTGAAGATGGCCTCGGCCAGAAGCGCAGGGCCTGGTGTGATGTGAGTGGCCTGAGCAAGAGCCACAGGCCCTGGTGTGGTGTAAGTGGCCTCAGCCAGAAGCCACAGGCACTGGTGTGGTGTAAGTGGCCTCAGCCAGCAGCCACAGGCCCTGGTGTGGTGTAAGTGGCCTCAGCCAGCAGCCACAGGCCCTGGTGTGGTGTAAGTGGCCTCAGCCAGCAGCCACAGGCCCTGGTGTGGTGTAAGTGGCCTCAGCCAGAGCCACAGGCCCTGGTGTGGTGTAAGTGGCCGCAGCCAGTGCCACAGGCCCTGGTGTGGTGTAAGTGGCCTCAATAGCAACTAATGCCCTGGTGTGGTGTAGGTGGCCTCAGCCAGCAGCCACAGGCCCTGGTGTGGTGTAAGTGGCCTCAATAGCAACTAATGCCCTGGTGTGGTGTAAGTGGCCTCAGCCAGCAGCCACAGGCCCTGGTGTGGTGTAAGTGGCCTGAGCAAGAGCCACAGACCCTGGTGTGGTGTAATTGGCCTCAATAGCAACTAAGGCCCTGGTGTGGTGTAGGTGGCCTCAGCCAGCAGCCACAGGCCCTGGTGTGGTGTAAGTGGCCTCAGCCAGCAGCCACAGGCCCTGGTGTGGTGTAAGTGGCCTCAGCCAGCAGCCACAGGCCCTGATGTGGTGTAAGTGGCCCCAGCCGGTCACTCAGGCCCTGGTGTGGTGTAGGTGGCATCAGCTAGCAGCACAAGACATTGGAAAACAGCCAAAAGCAATGTCGTTAATGTGCCCTCATTAATGGACCTCTGCTTTTGGTCTTTTAATACACCCCTTCTCTGGATCAAAAGCGGTTCAATGACATGAAAATGAAAGGCTTACAGCACCAGGTATTCCCAGGCAGTCTCCCATCCAAGTACTAACCAAGCCCAGCCCTGCTTAGCTTCCGAGATCAGACGAGGTCGGGCGTGCTCAGGGTGGTACGGCCGTAAGCTGCTGGCCCCAGCACAATGTCTCAATTTATGGATTCAACTGATTAGGTGGCAAGTACCTGAAGTTACGAAGACAATCCTTTAACCATACCTGCATGTTTGCATAATACCCTAACCCAAAGGCTCAGTTTAGCATTTATCTAACAGCACAGACCCTGGATTGTTGAAGATGGCCTCAGGAACCAGCACAGGGCCTGGTGTGTTGTACATGGCCACAGCTAGCAGCACAGGGCCTGGTTTGGTGAAGATGGCCTCGGCCAGAAGCGCAGGGCCTGGTGTGATGTGAGTGGCCTGAGCAAGAGCCACAGGCCTTGGTGTGGTGTAAGTGGCCTCAGCCAGAAGCCACAGGCACTGGTGTGGTGTAAGTGCCCTCAGCCAGCAGCCAAAGGCCCTGGTGTGGTGTAAGTGGCCTCAGCCAGCAGCCACAGGCCCTGGTGTGGTGTAAGTGGCCTCAGCCAGCAGCCACAGGCCCTGGTGTGGTGTAAGTGGCCTCAGCCAGTGCCACAGGCCCTGGTGTGGTGTAAGTGGCCTGAGCAAGAGTCACAGGCCCTGGTGTGGTGTAAGTGGCCTGAGCAAGAGTCACAGGCCCTGGTGTGGTGTAATTGGCCTCAATAGCAACTAAGGCCCTGGTGTGGTGTAAGTGGCCTCAGCCAGAAGCCACAGGCACTGGTGTGGTGTAAGTGGCCTCAGCCAGCAGCCACAGGCCCTGGTGTGGTGTAAGTGGCCTCAGCCAGCAGCCACAGGCCCTGGTGTGGTGTAAGTGGCCTCAGCCAGAGCCACAGGCCCTGGTGTGGTGTAAGTGGCCTCAGCCAGTGCCACAGGCCCTGGTGTGGTGTAAGTGGCCTCAGCCAGTGCCACAGGCCCTGGTGTGGTGTAAGTGGCCTGAGCAAGAGCCACAGACCCTGGTGTGGTGTAATTGGCCTCAATAGCAACTAATGCCCTGGTGTGGTGTAGGTGGCCTCAGCCAGCAGCCACAGGCCCTGGTGTGGTGTAAGTGGCCTCAATAGCAACTAATGCCCTGGTGTGGTGTAAGTGGCCTCAGCCAGCAGCCACAGGCCCTGGTGTGGTGTAAGTGGCCTGAGCAAGAGCCACAGACCCTGGTGTGGTGTAATTGGCCTCAATAGCAACTAAGGCCCTGGTGTGGTGTAAGTGGCCTCAGCCAGTGCCACAGGCCCTGGTGTGGAGTAAGTGGCCTCAATAGCAACTAAGGCCCTGGTGTGGTGTATGTGGCCTCAGCCAGCAGCCACAGGCCCTGGTGTGGTGTAAGTGGCCTCAGAAGCAAATAAGGCCCTGGTGTGGTGTATGTGGCCTCAGCCAGCAGCCACAGGCCCTGGTGTGGTGTAATTGGCCTCAATAGCAACTAAGGCCCTGGTGTGGTGTAAGTGGCCTCAGCCAGTGCCACAGGCCCTGGTGTGGAGTAAGTGGCCTCAATAGCAACTAAGGCCCTGGTGTGGTGTATGTGGCCTCAGCCAGCAGCCACAGGCCCTGGTGTGGTGTAAGTGGCCTCAGCCAGCAGCCACAGGCCCTGGTGTGGTGTAAGTGGCCTCAGCCAGCAGCCACAGGCCCTGGTGTGGTGTAAGTGGCCTCAGCCAGTGCCACAGGCCCTGGTGTGGTGTAAGTGGCCTGAGCAAGAGTCACAGACCCTGGTGTGGTGTAATTGGCCTCAATAGCAACTAAGGCCCTGGTGTGGTGTAAGTGGCCTCAGCCAGAAGCCACAGGCACTGGTGTGGTGTAAGTGGCCTCAGCCAGCAGCCACAGGCCCTGGTGTGGTGTAAGTGGCCTCAGCCAGCAGCCACAGGCCCTGGTGTGGTATAAGTGGCCTCAGCCAGAGCCACAGGCCCTGGTGTGGTGTAAGTGGCCTCAGCCAGTGCCACAGGCCCTGGTGTGGTGTAAGTGGCCTGAGCAAGAGCCACAGACCCTGGTGTGGTGTAATTGGCCTCAATAGCAACTAATGCCCTGGTGTGGTGTAAGTGGCCTCAGCCAGCAGCCACAGGCCCTGGTGTGGTGTAAGTGGCCTCAGCCAGTGCCACAGGCCCTGGTGTGGAGTAAGTGGCCTCAATAGCAACTAAGGCCCTGGTGTGGTGTATGTGGCCTCAGCCAGCAGCCACAGGCCCTGGTGTGGTGTAAGTGGCCTCAGAAGCAAATAAGGCCGTGGTGTGGTGTATGTGGCCTCAGCCAGCAGCCACAGGCCCTGGTGTGGTGTAAGTGGCCTCAATAGCAACTAAGGCCGTGGTGTGGTGTAAGTGGCCTCAGCCAGCAGCCACAGGCCCTGGTGTGGTGTAAGTGGCCTCAGCCAGCAGCCACAGGCCCTGGTGTGGTGTAAGTGGCCTGAGCAAGAGCCACAGGCCCTGGTGTGGTGTAATTGGCCTCAATAGCAACTAAGGCCCTGGTGTGGTGTATGTGGCCTCAGCCAGCAGCCACAGGCCCTGGTGTGGTGTAAGTGGCCTCAGAAGCAAATAAGGCCGTGTTGTGGTGTATGTGGCCTCAGCCAGCAGCCACAGGCCCTGGTGTGGTGTAAGTGGCCTCAATAGCAACTAAGGCCCTGGTGTGGTGTAGGTGGCCTCAGCCAGCAGCCACAGGCCCTGGTGTGGTGTAAGTGGCCTCAGCCAGCAGCCACAGGCCCTGGTGTGGTGTAAGTGGCCTCAGCCAGAGCCACAGGCCCTGATGTGGTGTAAGTGGCCCCAGCCGGTCACTCAGGCCCTGGTGTGGTGTAGGTGGCATCAGCTAGCAGCACAAGACATTGGAAAACAGCCAAAAGCAATGTCGTTAATGTGCCCTCATTAATGGGCAGCTGCTTTTGGTCTTTTAATACACCCCTTCTCTGGATCAAAAGCGGTTCAATGACATGAAAAAGAAAGGCTTACAGCACCAGGTATTCCCAGACAGTCTCCCATCCAAGTACTAACCAAGCCCAGCCCTGCTTAGCTTCCGAGATCAGACGAGGTCGGGCGTGTTCAGGGTGGTATGGCCGTAAGCTGCTGGCCCCAGCACAATGTCTCAATTTATGGATTCAACTGATTAGGTGGCAAGTACCTGAAGTTACGAAGACAATCCTATAACCATACATGCATGTTTGCATAATACCATAACCCAAAGGCTCAGTTTGGCATTTATCTAACAGCACAGGCCCTGGATTGTTGAAGATGGCCTCTGGAACCAGCACAGGGCCTGGTGTGTTGTACATGGCCACAGCAAGCAGCACAGGGCCAGGTTTGGTGAAGATGGCCTCGGCCAGAAGCACAGGGTCTGGTGTGATATGAGTGGCCTGAGCAAGAGCCACAGGCCCTGGTGTGGTGTAGGTGGCCTCAGCCAGCAGCCACAGGCCCTTGTGTGGTGTAAGTTGCCTCAGCCAGCAGCCACAGGCCCTGGTGTGGTGTAAGTGCCCTCAGCCAGCAGCCACAGGCCCTGGTGTGGTGTAAGTCACCTCAGCCAGCAGCCACAGGCCCTGGTGTGGTGTAAGTGGCCTCAGCCAGCAGCCACAGGCCCTGGTGTGGTGTAAGTGGACTCAGCCAGTGCCACAGGCCCTGGTGTGGTGTAAGTGGCCTGAGCAAGAGTCACAGACCCTGGTGTGGTGTAATTGGCCTCAATAGCAACTAATGCCCTGGTGTGGTGTAAGTGACCTCAGCCAGCAGCCACAGGCCCTGGTGTGGTGTAAGTGGCCTGAGCCAGCAGCCACAGGCCCTGGTGTGGTGTAAGTGGCCTGAGCAAGAGTCACAGACCCTGGTGTGGTGTAAGTGGCCTCAGCCAGCAGCCACAGGCCCTGGTGTGGTGTAAGTGGCCTGAGCAAGAGTCACAGACCCTGGTGTGGTGTAATTGGCCTCAATAGCAACTAATGCCCTGGTGTGGTGTAAGTGACCTCAGCCAGCAGCCACAGGCACTGGTGTGGTGTAAGTGCCCTCAGCCAGCAGCCACAGGCCCTGGTGTGGTGTAAGTGGCCTCAGCCAGCAGCCACAGGCCCTGGTGTGGTGTAAGTGGCCTCAGCCAGCAGCCACAGGCCCTGGTGTGGTGTAAGTGGCCTGAGCAAGAGCCACAGGCCCTGGTGTGGTGTAAGTGGCCTCAGCCAGAAGCCACAGGCACTGGTGTGGTGTAAGTGCCCTCAGCCAGCAGCCACAGGCCCTGGTGTGGTGTAAGTGACCTCAGCCAGCAGCCACAGGCCCTGGTGTGGTGTAAGTGGCCTCAGCCAGCAGCCACAGGCCCTGGTGTGGTGTAAGTGGCCTCAGCCAGTGCCACAGGCCCTGGTGTGGTGTAAGTGGCCTGAGCAAGAGTCACAGACCCTGGTGTGGTGTAATTGGCCTCAATAGCAACTAATGCCCTGGTGTGGTGTGGGTGGCCTCAGCCAGCAGCCACAGGCCCTGGTGTGGTGTAAGTGGCCTCAGCCAGCAGCCACAGGCCCTGGTGTGGTGTAAGTGGCCTGAGCAAGAGCCACAGACCCTGGTGTGGTGTAATTGGCCTCAATAGCAACTAATGCCCTGGTGTGGTGTAAGTGGCCTCAGCCAGCAGCCACAGGCCCTGGTGTGGTGTAAGTGGCCTCAGCCAGCAGCCACAGGCCCTGATGTGGTGTAAGTGGCCCCAGCCGGTCACTCAGGCCCTGGTGTGGTGTAAGTGGCCTCAGCCAGCAGCCACAGGCCCTGATGTGGTGTAAGTGGCCCCAGCCGGTCACTCAGGCCCTGGTGTGGTGTAAGTGGCCTCAGCCAGAGCCACAGGTCCTGGTGTGGTGTAAGTGGCATCAGCCAGTGCCACAGGCCCTGGTGTGGTGTAAGTGGCCTGAGCAAGAGCCACAGACCCTGGTGTGGTGTAATTGGCCTCAATAGCAACTAATGCCCTGGTGTGGTGTAGGTGGCCTCAGCCAGCAGCCACAGGCCCTGGTGTGGTGTAAGTGGCCTCAATAGCAACTAATGCCCTGGTGTGGTGTAAGTGGCCTCATCCAGCAGCCACAGGCCCTGGTGTGGTGTAAGGGGCCTCAGCCAGTGCCACAGGCCCTGGTGTGGAGTAAGTGGCCTCAATAGCAACTAAGGCCCTGGTGTGGTGTATGTGGCCTCAGCCAGCAGCCACAGGCCCTGGTGTGGTGTAAGTGGCCTCAGCCAGCAGCCACAGGCCCTGGTGTGGTGTAAGTGGCCTCAGCCAGCAGCCACAGGCCCTGGTGTGGTGTAAGTGGCCTCAGCCAGTGCCACAGGCCCTGGTGTGGTGTAAGTGGCCTGAGCAAGAGTCACAGACCCTGGTGTGGTGTAATTGGCCTCAATAGCAACTAAGGCCCTGGTGTGGTGTAAGTGGCCTCAGCCAGAAGCCACAGGCACTGGTGTGGTGTAAGTGGCCTCAGCCAGCAGCCACAGGCCCTGGTGTGGTGTAAGTGGCCTCAGCCAGCAGCCACAGGCCCTGGTGTGGTGTAAGTGGCCTCAGCCAGAGCCACAGGCCCTGGTGTGGTGTAAGTGGCCTCAGCCAGTGCCACAGGCCCTGGTGTGGTGTAAGTGGCCTGAGCAAGAGCCACAGACCCTGGTGTGGTGTAATTGGCCTCAATAGCAACTAATGCCCTGGTGTGGTGTAAGTGGCCTGAGCAAGAGCCACAGACCCTGGTGTGGTGTAATTGGCCTCAATAGCAACTAAGGCCCTGGTGTGGTGTAAGTGGCCTCAGCCAGTGCCACAGGCCCTGGTGTGGTGTAATTGGCCTCAATAGCAACTAAGGCCCTGGTGTGGTGTAAATGGCCTCAGCCAGCAGCCACAGGCCCTGGTGTGGTGTAAGTGGCCTCAATAGCAACTAATGCCCTGGTGTGGTGTAAGTGGCCTGAGCAAGAGCCACAGACCCTGGTGTGGTGTAATTGGCCTCAATAGCAACTAAGGCCCTGGTGTGGTGTAAGTGGCCTCAGCCAGTGCCACAGGCCCTGGTGTGGAGTAAGTGGCCTCAATAGCAACTAAGGCCCTGGTGTGGTGTATGTGGCCTCAGCCAGCAGCCACAGGCCCTGGTGTGGTGTAAGTGGCCTCAGAAGCAAATAAGGCCGTGGTGTGGTGTATGTGGCCTCAGCCAGCAGCCACAGGCCCTGGTGTGGTGTAAGTGGCCTCAATAGCAACTAAGGCCGTGGTGTGGTGTAAGTGGCCTCAGCCAGCAGCCACAGGCCCTGGTGTGGTGTAAGTGGCCTCAGCCAGCAGCCACAGGCCCTGGTGTGGTGTAAGTGGCCTGAGCAAGAGCCACAGGCCCTGGTGTGGTGTAATTGGCCTCAATAGCAACTAAGGCCCTGGTGTGGTGTATGTGGCCTCAGCCAGCAGCCACAGGCCCTGGTGTGGTGTAAGTGGCCTCAGAAGCAAATAAGGCCGTGTTGTGGTGTATGTGGCCTCAGCCAGCAGCCACAGGCCCTGGTGTGGTGTAAGTGGCCTCAATAGCAACTAAGGCCCTGGTGTGGTGTAGGTGGCCTCAGCCAGCAGCCACAGGCCCTGGTGTGGTGTAAGTGGCCTCAGCCAGCAGCCACAGGCCCTGGTGTGGTGTAAGTGGCCTCAGCCAGCAGCCACAGGCCCTGGTGTGGTGTAAGTGGCCTCAGCCAGCAGCCACAGGCCCTGGTGTGGTGTAAGTGGCCTCAGCCAGAGCCACAGGCCCTGGTGTGGTGTAAGTGGCCTCAGCCAGAGCCACAGGCCCTGGTGTGGTGTAATTGGCCTCAATAGCAACTAATGCCCTGGTGTGGTTTAGGTGGCCTCAGCCAGCAGCCACAGGCCCTGGTGTGGTGTAAGTGGCCTCAATAGCAACTAATGCCCTGGTGTGGTGTAAGTGGCCTCAGCCAGCAGCCACAGGCCCTGGTGTGGTGTAAGTGGCCTGAGCAAGAGCCACAGACCCTGGTGTGGTGTAATTGGCCTCAATAGCAACTAAGGCCCTGGTGTGGTGTAGGTGGCCTCAGCCAGCAGCCACAGGCCCTGGTGTGGTGTAAGTGGCCTCAGCCAGCAGCCACAGGCCCTGGTGTGGTGTAAGTGGCCTCAGCCAGCAGCCACAGGCCCTGATGTGGTGTAAGTGGCCCCAGCCGGTCACTCAGGCCCTGGTGTGGTGTAGGTGGCATCAGCTAGCAGCACAAGACATTGGAAAACAGCCAAAAGCAATGTCGTTAATGTGCCCTCATTAATGGACCTCTGCTTTTGGTCTTTTAATACACCCCTTCTCTGGATCAAAAGCGGTTCAATGACATGAAAATGAAAGGCTTACAGCACCAGGTATTCCCAGGCAGTCTCCCATCCAAGTACTAACCAAGCCCAGCCCTTCTTAGCTTCCGAGATCAGACGAGGTCGGGCGTGCTCAGGGTGGTACGGCCGTAAGCTGCTGGCCCCAGCACAATGTCTCAATTTATGGATTCAAGTGATTAGGTGGCAAGTACCTGAAGTTACGAAGACAATCCTTTAACACTAGGAAGGCCCAGAGCCCAGCCATTTGGCTTTTCTACCTTTAAAACCCGGAGAGCAGCCAAATGGCTGGTAGGCTTTTAGCTAAGCTTTAGCTTCAGGCAAGTGGAAGCTAAATTGGCTAGTCATTCATATGTAAATTGGGTTGTTACCTGGGAATTCTGGAGGGAGGGGAGTGGGGGTGTGTGGATGAGGGGGTGGGGGAGCTGCTAAAAGCGGTGAGCTTCCTTTTGTTTCATCTTGATGCATTCTCAATCATCCAGGGAAACAAATCTCCAAAAGTCACCAACTTGGAGTGTTTCAGTTTGCCATCTTAGGGAGAAATCAACACACATGGGTGTATGTCCTTTGTTGCTGAGATTTATTGATAAAAACAGTACAAAAAATCAACCATTTGTACACATTTTTACAAATAATTATAAAAAGTGAGTGAGTACATTTCAACATTTTCAGCAATCACTCACAATCCTGGCACTGCCATGGTATCTGTAGTCTGCATTTACCACATGTGTATCTGTTGCAGTGAACACATCGCACAGTGGCATGATTGTTCTTGCAATTGTGTTTGACCTGACACATGGCTCTTTTTCCAGGGCTCGGTGTGGAGGGTTGTGTCAAAGGCAACTGTTCTTTTCTTGCCTTCTTCGCAGCTACATGAGAGTGAGCTAACTCCCTTGCAAGCTCCACCAGGAAGTCCACCCGTCTTTCCTTCGTCCCGGAGCATGCTTGATACAGCACATGTGCATTCAGTGCTGCCATGTCAATCATGTTATAAAACACGGCAACTGGCCAGCGCCGTGTTCCTCTGCGGACAGTGTACTCCCGAACCATCTGGTCCATCACATCCACGCCACACTTTGTTTTGTTGTAAAGGGTGACAGTGTTTGGCTTCCTTTTGGTAGTGTTATCAGTCTGAACCACGCCGTGCATGCTGCTAAGAATATAGACTGTCTTCTTCCGTTTGGCCGCATACGCCGTCAGCGTGGCAGCAGAGGTTGAAGGAATGGAGAGTTTAAATGTTAGTTGTAAACAGCTATATCATATAATAACTGCAGCTGTAGCTGTGATCAGACATCCCCCTGCAGGCCCTGAAGCTGAGCTCTGAGGTCCTCACAAACCTGCTGGAGCCAGCTTCCATCCTGGGGAGCACGTTTTTGTGTTTCAGCGCGGGGCGAGGCACAAAACCCAGATGGTCCAGATGGACCAGATGGTTCGGGAGTACACTGTCCGCAGAGGAACACGGCGCTGGCCAGTTGCCGTGTTTTATAACATGATTGACATGGCAGCACTGAATGCACATGTGCTGTATCAAGCATGCTCCGGGACGAAGGAAAGACGGGTGGACTTCCTGGTGGAGCTTGCAAGGGAGTTAGCTCACTCTCATGTAGCTGCGAAGAAGGCAAGAAAAGAACAGTTGCCTTTGACACAACCCTCCACACCGAGCCCTGGAAAAAGAGCCATGTGTCAGGTCAAACACAATTGCAAGAACAATCATGCCACTGTGCGATGTGTTCACTGCAACAGATACACATGTGGTAAATGCAGACTACAGATACCATGGCAGTGCCAGGATTGTGAGTGATTGCTGAAAATGTTGAAATGTACTCACTCACTTTTTATAATTATTTGTAAAAATGTGTACAAATGGTTGATTTTTTGTACTGTTTTTATCAATAAATCTCAGCAACAAAGGACATACACCCATGTGTGTTGATTTCTCCCTAAGATGGCAAACTGAAACACTCCAAGTTGGTGACTTTTGGAGATTTGTTTCCCTGGATGATTAAGAATGCATCAAGATGAAACAAAAGGAAGCTCACCGCTTTTAGCAGCTCCCCCACCCCCTCATCCACACACCCCCACTCCCCTCCCTCCAGAATTCCCAGGTAACAACCCAATTTACATATGAATGACTAGCCAATTTAGCTTCCACTTGCCTGAAGCTAAAGCTTAGCTAAAAGCCTACCAGCCATTTGGCTGGTGGCGGGTTTTAAAGGTAGAAAGGTAGAAGCCTGGGACTGCCAGTGTTAACCATACCTGCATGTTTGCATAATACCCTAACCCAAAGGCTCAGTTTAGCATTTATCTAACAGCACAGACCCTGGATTGTTGAAGATGGCCTCAGGAACCAGCATAGGGCCTGGTGTGTTGTACATGGCCACAGCTAGCAGCACAGGGCCTGGTTTGGTGAAGATGGCCTCGGCCAGAAGCGCAGGGCCTGGTGTGATGTGAGTGGCCTGAGCAAGAGCCACAGGCCTTGGTGTGGTGTAAGTGGCCTCAGCCAGAAGCCACAGGCACTGGTGTGGTGTAAGTGCCCTCAGCCAGCAGCCAAAGGCCCTGGTGTGGTGTAAGTGGCCTCAGCCAGCAGCCACAGGCCCTGGTGTGGTGTAAGTGGCCTCAGCCAGCAGCCACAGGCCCTGGTGTGGTGTAAGTGGCCTCAGCCAGTGCCACAGGCCCTGGTGTGGTGTAAGTGGCCTGAGCAAGAGTCACAGACCCTGGTGTGGTGTAATTGGCCTCAATAGCAACTAAGGCCCTGGTGTGGTGTAAGTGGCCTCAGCCAGAAGCCACAGGCACTGGTGTGGTGTAAGTGGCCTCAGCCAGCAGCCACAGGCCCTGGTGTGGTGTAAGTGGCCTCAGCCAGCAGCCACAGGCCCTGGTGTGGTGTAAGTGGCCTCAGCCAGTGCCACAGGCCCTGGTGTGGAGTAAGTGGCCTCAATAGCAACTAAGGCCCTGGTGTGGTGTATGTGGCCTCAGCCAGCAGCCACAGGCCCTGGTGTGGTGTAAGTGGCCTCAGCCAGCAGCCACAGGCCCTGGTGTGGTGTAAGTGGCCTCAGCCAGCAGCCACAGGCCCTGGTGTGGTGTAAGTGGCCTCAGCCAGTGCCACAGGCCCTGGTGTGGTGTAAGTGGCCTGAGCAAGAGTCACAGACCCTGGTGTGGTGTAATTGGCCTCAATAGCAACTAAGGCCTTGGTGTGGTGTAAGTGGCCTCAGCCAGAAGCCACAGGCACTGGTGTGGTGTAAGTGGCCTCAGCCAGCAGCCACAGGCCCTGGTGTGGTGTAAGTGGCCTCAGCCAGCAGCCACAGGCCCTGGTGTGGTATAAGTGGCCTCAGCCAGAGCCACAGGCCCTGGTGTGGTGTAAGTGGCCTCAGCCAGTGCCACAGGCCCTGGTGTGGTGTAAGTGGCCTGAGCAAGAGCCACAGACCCTGGTGTGGTGTAATTGGCCTCAATAGCAACTAATGCCCTGGTGTGGTGTAAGTGGCCTCAGCCAGCAGCCACAGGCCCTGGTGTGGTGTAAGTGGCCTCAATAGCAACTAATGCCCTGGTGTGGTGTAAGTGGCCTCAGCCAGCAGCCACAGGCCCTGGTGTGGTGTAAGTGGCCTGAGCAAGAGCCACAGACCCTGGTGTGGTGTAATTGGCCTCAATAGCAACTAAGGCCCTGGTGTGGTGTAAGTGGCCTCAGCCAGTGCCACAGGCCCTGGTGTGGAGTAAGTGGCCTCAATAGCAACTAAGGCCCTGGTGTGGTGTATGTGGCCTCAGCCAGCAGCCACAGGCCCTGGTGTGGTGTAAGTGGCCTCAGAAGCAAATAAGGCCGTGGTGTGGTGTATGTGGCCTCAGCCAGCAGCCACAGGCCCTGGTGTGGTGTAAGTGGCCTCAATAGCAACTAAGGCCGTGTTGTGGTGTAAGTGGCCTCAGCCAGCAGCCACAGGCCCTGGTGTGGTGTAAGTGGCCTCAGCCAGCAGCCACAGGCCCTGGTGTGGTGTAAGTGGCCTGAGCAAGAGCCACAGGCCCTGGTGTGGTGTAATTGGCCTCAATAGCAACTAAGGCCCTGGTGTGGTGTATGTGGCCTCAGCCAGCAGCCACAGGCCCTGGTGTGGTGTAAGTGGCCTCAGAAGCAAATAAGGCCGTGTTGTGGTGTATGTGGCCTCAGCCAGCAGCCACAGGCCCTGGTGTGGTGTAAGTGGCCTCAATAGCAACTAAGGCCCTGGTGTGGTGTAGGTGGCCTCAGCCAGCAGCACAGGGCCAGGTTTGGTGAAGATGGCCTCGGCCAGAAGCACAGGGTCTGGTGTGATATGAGTGGCCTGAGCAAGAGCCACAGGCCCTGGTGTGGTGTAGGTGGCCTCAGCCAGCAGCCACAGGCCCTTGTGTGGTGTAAGTGGCCTCAGCCAGCAGCCACAGGCCCTGGTGTGGTGTAAGTGCCCTCAGCCAGCAGCCACAGGCCCTGGTGTGGTGTAAGTCACCTCAGCCAGCAGCCACAGGCCCTGGTGTGGTGTAAGTGGCCTCAGCCAGCAGCCACAGGCCCTGGTGTGGTGTAAGTGGACTCAGCCAGTGCCACAGGCCCTGGTGTGGTGTAAGTGGCCTGAGCAAGAGTCACAGACCCTGGTGTGGTGTAATTGGCCTCAATAGCAACTAATGCCCTGGTGTGGTGTAAGTGACCTCAGCCAGCAGCCACAGGCCCTGGTGTGGTGTAAGTGGCCTGAGCCAGCAGCCACAGGCCCTGGTGTGGTGTAAGTGGCCTCAGCCAGCAGCCACAGGCCCTGGTGTGGTGTAAGTGGCCTGAGCAAGAGTCACAGACCCTGGTGTGGTGTAATTGGCCTCAATAGCAACTAATGCCCTGGTGTGGTGTAAGTGACCTCAGCCAGCAGCCACAGGCACTGGTGTGGTGTAAGTGCCCTCAGCCAGCAGCCACAGGCCCTGGTGTGGTGTAAGTGGCCTCAGCCAGCAGCCACAGGCCCTGGTGTGGTGTAAGTGGCCTCAGCCAGCAGCCACAGGCCCTGGTGTGGTGTAAGTGGCCTGAGCAAGAGCCACAGGCACTGGTGTGGTGTAAGTGCCCTCAGCCAGCAGCCACAGGCCCTGGTGTGGTGTAAGTGACCTCAGCCAGCAGCCACAGGCCCTGGTGTGGTGTAAGTGGCCTCAGCCAGCAGCCACAGGCCCTGGTGTGGTGTAAGTGGCCTCAGCCAGTGCCACAGGCCCTGGTGTGGTGTAAGTGGCCTGAGCAAGAGTCACAGACCCTGGTGTGGTGTAATTGGCCTCAATAGCAACTAATGCCCTGGTGTGGTGTGGGTGGCCTCAGCCAGCAGCCACAGGCCCTGGTGTGGTGTAAGTGGCCTCAGCCAGCAGCCACAGGCCCTGGTGTGGTGTAAGTGGCCTGAGCAAGAGCCACAGACCCTGGTGTGGTGTAATTGGCCTCAATAGCAACTAATGCCCTGGTGTGGTGTAAGTGGCCTCAGCCAGCAGCCACAGGCCCTGGTGTGGTGTAAGTGGCCTCAGCCAGCAGCCACAGGCCCTGATGTGGTGTAAGTGGCCCCAGCCGGTCACTCAGGCCCTGGTGTGGTGTAAGTGGCCTCAGCCAGCAGCCACAGGCCCTGATGTGGTGTAATTGGCCCCAGCCGGTCACTCAGGCCCTGGTGTGGTGTAAGTGGCCTCAGCCAGAGCCACAGGTCCTGGTGTGGTGTAAGTGGCATCAGCCAGTGCCACAGGCCCTGGTGTGGTGTAAGTGGCCTGAGCAAGAGCCACAGACCCTGGTGTGGTGTAATTGGCCTCAATAGCAACTAATGCCCTGGTGTGGTGTAGGTGGCCTCAGCCAGCAGCCACAGGCCCTGGTGTGGTGTAAGTGGCCTCAATAGCAACTAATGCCCTGGTGTGGTGTAAGTGGCCTCATCCAGCAGCCACAGGCCCTGGTGTGGTGTAAGTGGCCTGAGCAAGAGCCACAGACCCTGGTGTGGTGTAATTGGCCTCAATAGCAACTAAGGCCCTGGTGTGGTGTAGGTGGCCTCAGCCAGCAGCCACAGGCCCTGGTGTGGTGTAAGTGGCCTCAGCCAGTGCCACAGGCCCTGGTGTGGAGTAAGTGGCCTCAATAGCAACTAAGGCCCTGGTGTGGTGTATGTGGCCTCAGCCAGCAGCCACAGGCCCTGGTGTGGTGTAAGTGGCCTCAGCCAGCAGCCACAGGCCCTGGTGTGGTGTAAGTGGCCTCAGCCAGTGCCACAGGCCCTGGTGTGGTGTAAGTGGCCTGAGCAAGAGTCACAGACCCTGGTGTGGTGTAATTGGCCTCAATAGCAACTAAGGCCCTGGTGTGGTGTAAGTGGCCTCAGCCAGAAGCCACAGGCACTGGTGTGGTGTAAGTGGCCTCAGCCAGCAGCCACAGGCCCTGGTGTGGTGTAAGTGGCCTCAGCCAGCAGCCACAGGCCCTGGTGTGGTGTAAGTGGCCTCAGCCAGAGCCACAGGCCCTGGTGTGGTGTAAGTGGCCTCAGCCAGTGCCACAGGCCCTGGTGTGGTGTAAGTGGCCTGAGCAAGAGCCACAGACCCTGGTGTGGTGTAATTGGCCTCAATAGCAACTAATGCCCTGGTGTGGTGTAAGTGGCCTCAGCCAGCAGCCACAGGCCCTGGTGTGGTGTAAGTGGCCTGAGCAAGAGCCACAGACCCTGGTGTGGTGTAATTGGCCTCAATAGCAACTAAGGCCCTGGTGTGGTGTAAGTGGCCTCAGCCAGTGCCACAGGCCCTGGTGTGGAGTAAGTGGCCTCAATAGCAACTAAGGCCCTGGTGTGGTGTATGTGGCCTCAGCCAGCAGCCACAGGCCCTGGTGTGGTGTAAGTGGCCTCAGAAGCAAATAAGGCCGTGGTGTGGTGTATGTGGCCTCAGCCAGCAGCCACAGGCCCTGGTGTGGTGTAAGTGGCCTCAATAGCAACTAAGGCCGTGGTGTGGTGTAAGTGGCCTCAGCCAGCAGCCACAGGCCCTGGTGTGGTGTAAGTGGCCTCAGCCAGCAGCCACAGGCCCTGGTGTGGTGTAAGTGGCCTGAGCAAGAGCCACAGGCCCTGGTGTGGTGTAATTGGCCTCAATAGCAACTAAGGCCCTGGTGTGGTGTATGTGGCCTCAGCCAGCAGCCACAGGCCCTGGTGTGGTGTAATTGGCCTCAGAAGCAAATAAGGCCGTGTTGTGGTGTATGTGGCCTCAGCCAGCAGCCACAGGCCCTGGTGTGGTGTAAGTGGCCTCAATAGCAACTAAGGCCCTGGTGTGGTGTAGGTGGCCTCAGCCAGCAGCCACAGGCCCTGGTGTGGTGTAAGTGGCCTCAGCCAGCAGCCACAGGCCCTGGTGTGGTGTAAGTGGCCTCAGCCAGAGCCACAGGCCCTGATGTGGTGTAAGTGGCCCCAGCCGGTCACTCAGGCCCTGGTGTGGTGTAGGTGGCATCAGCTAGCAGCACAAGACATTGGAAAACAGCCAAAAGCAATGTCGTTAATGTGCCCTCATTAATGGGCAGCTGCTTTTGGTCTTTTAATACACCCCTTCTCTGGATCAAAAGCGGTTCAATGACATGAAAAAGAAAGGCTTACAGCACCAGGTATTCCCAGACAGTCTCCCATCCAAGTACTAACCAAGCCCAGCCCTGCTTAGCTTCCGAGATCAGACGAGGTCGGGCGTGTTCAGGGTGGTATGGCCGTAAGCTGCTGGCCCCAGCACAATGTCTCAATTTATGGATTCAACTGATTAGGTGGCAAGTACCTGAAGTTACGAAGACAATCCTATAACCATACATGCATGTTTGCATAATACCATAACCCAAAGGCTCAGTTTGGCATTTATCTAACAGCACAGGCCCTGGATTGTTGAAGATGGCCTCTGGAACCAGCACAGGGCCTGGTGTGTTGTACATGGCCACAGCAAGCAGCACAGGGCCAGGTTTGGTGAAGATGGCCTCGGCCAGAAGCACAGGGTCTGGTGTGATATGAGTGGCCTGAGCAAGAGCCACAGGCCCTGGTGTGGTGTAGGTGGCCTCAGCCAGCAGCCACAGGCCCTTGTGTGGTGTAAGTTGCCTCAGCCAGCAGCCACAGGCCCTGGTGTGGTGTAAGTGCCCTCAGCCAGCAGCCACAGGCCCTGGTGTGGTGTAAGTCACCTCAGCCAGCAGCCACAGGCCCTGGTGTGGTGTAAGTGGCCTCAGCCAGCAGCCACAGGCCCTGGTGTGGTGTAAGTGGACTCAGCCAGTGCCACAGGCCCTGGTGTGGTGTAAGTGGCCTGACCAAGAGTCACAGACCCTGGTGTGGTGTAATTGGCCTCAATAGCAACTAATGCCCTGGTGTGGTGTAAGTGACCTCAGCCAGCAGCCACAGGCCCTGGTGTGGTGTAAGTGGCCTGAGCAAGAGTCACAGACCCTGGTGTGGTGTAATTGGCCTCAATAGCAACTAATGCCCTGGTGTGGTGTAAGTGACCTCAGCCAGCAGCCACAGGCACTGGTGTGGTGTAAGTGCCCTCAGCCAGCAGCCACAGGCCCTGGTGTGGTGTAAGTGGCCTCAGCCAGCAGCCACAGGCCCTGGTGTGGTGTAAGTGGCCTCAGCCAGCAGCCACAGGCCCTGGTGTGGTGTAAGTGGCCTCAGCCAGCAGCCACAGGCCCTGGTGTGGTGTAAGTGGCCTCAGCCAGCAGCCACAGGCACTGGTGTGGTGTAAGTGCCCTCAGCCACCAGCCACAGGCCCTGGTGTGGTGTAAGTGGCCTCAGCCAGCAGCCACAGGCCCTGGTGTGGTGTAAGTGGCCTCAGCCAGCAGCCACAGGCCCTGGTGTGGTGTAAGTGGCCTCAGCCAGCAGCCACAGGCACTGGTGTGGTGTAAGTGCCCTCAGCCAGCAGCCACAGGCCCTGGTGTGGTGTAAGTGGCCTCAGCCAGCAGCCACAGGCCCTGGTGTGGTGTAAGTGGCCTGAGCAAGAGTCACAGACCCTGGTGTGGTGTAATTGGCCTCAATAGCAACTAATGCCCTGGTGTGGTGTAAGTGACCTCAGCCAGCAGCCACAGGCCCTGGTGTGGTGTAAGTGGCCTCAGCCAGCAGCCACAGGCCCTGGTGTGGTGTAAGTGGCCTCAGCCAGCAGCCACAGGCCCTGGTGTGGTGTAAGTGGCCTGAGCAAGAGCCACAGGCCCTGGTGTGGTGTAAGTGGCCTCAGCCAGAAGCCACAGGCACTGGTGTGGTGTAAGTGGCCTCAGCCAGCAGCCACAGGCCCTGGTGTGGTGTAAGTGGCCTCAGCCAGCAGCCACAGGCCCTGGTGTGGTGTAAGTGGCCTGAGCAAGAGCCACAGGCCCTGGTGTGGTGTAAGTGGCCTCAGCCAGAAGCCACAGGCACTGGTGTGGTGTAAGTGCCCTCAGCCAGCAGCCACAGGCCCTGGTGTGGTGTAAGTGACCTCAGCCAGCAGCCACAGGCCCTGGTGTGGTGTAAGTGGCCTCAGCCAGCAGCCACAGGCCCTGGTGTGGTGTAAGTGGCCTCAGCCAGTGCCACAGGCCCTGGTGTGGTGTAAGTGGCCTGAGCAAGAGTCACAGACCCTGGTGTGGTGTAATTGGCCTCAATAGCAACTAATGCCCTGGTGTGGTGTGGGTGGCCTCAGCCAGCAGCCACAGGCCCTGGTGTGGTGTAAGTGGCCTCAGCCAGCAGCCACAGGCCCTGGTGTGGTGTAAGTGGCCTGAGCAAGAGCCACAGACCCTGGTGTGGTGTAATTGGCCTCAATAGCAACTAATGCCCTGGTGTGGTGTAAGTGGCCTCAGCCAGCAGCCACAGGCCCTGGTGTGGTGTAAGTGGCCTCAGCCAGCAGCCACAGGCCCTGATGTGGTGTAAGTGGCCCCAGCCGGTCACTCAGGCCCTGGTGTGGTGTAAGTGGCCTCAGCCAGCAGCCACAGGCCCTGATGTGGTGTAAGTGGCCCCAGCCGGTCACTCAGGCCCTGGTGTGGTGTAAGTGGCCTCAGCCAGAGCCACAGGTCCTGGTGTGGTGTAAGTGGCATCAGCCAGTGCCACAGGCCCTGGTGTGGTGTAAGTGGCCTGAGCAAGAGCCACAGACCCTGGTGTGGTGTAATTGGCCTCAATAGCAACTAATGCCCTGGTGTGGTGTAGGTGGCCTCAGCCAGCAGCCACAGGCCCTGGTGTGGTGTAAGTGGCCTCAATAGCAACTAATGCCCTGGTGTGGTGTAAGTGGCCTCATCCAGCAGCCACAGGCCCTGGTGTAGTGTAAGTGGCCTCAGCCAGCAGCCACAGGCCCTGGTGTGGTGTAAGTGGCCTCAGCCAGCAGCCACAGGCCCTGATGTGGTGTAAGTGGCCCCAGCCGGTCACTCAGGCCCTGGTGTGGTGTAGGTGGCATCAGCTAGCAGCACAAGACATTGGAAAACAGCCAAAAGCAATGTCGTTAATGTGCCCTCATTAATGGGCAGCTGCTTTTGGTCTTTTAATACACCCCTTCTCTGGATCAAAAGCGGTTCAATGACATGAAAATGAAAGGCTTACAGCACCAGGTATTCCCAGGCAGTCTCCCATCCAAGTACTCACCAAGCCCAGCCCTGCTTAGCTTCCGAGATCAGACGAGGTCGGGCGTGCTCAGGGTGGTATGGCCGTAAGCTGCTGGCCCCAGCACAATGTCTCAATTTATGGATTCAACTGATTAGGTGGCAAGTACCTGAAGTTACGAAGACAATCCTTTAACCATACCTGCATGTTTGCATAATACCCTAACCCAAAGGCTCAGTTTAGCATTTATCTAACAGCACAGGCCCTGGATTGTTGAAGATGGCCTCTGGAACCAGCACAGGGCCTGGTGTGTTGTACATGGCCACAGCTAGCAGCACAGGGCCTGGTTTGGTGAAGATGGCCTCGGCCAGAAGCGCAGGGCCTGGTGTGATGTGAGTGGCCTGAGCAAGAGCCACAGGCCCTGGTGTGGTGTAAGTGGCCTCAGCCAGAAGCCACAGGCACTGGTGTGGTGTAAGTGGCTTCAGCCAGCAGCCACAGGCCCTGGTGTGGTGTAAGTGGCCTCAGCCAGCAGCCACAGGCCCTGGTGTGGTGTAAGTGGCCTCAGCCAGCAGCCACAGGCCCTGGTGTGGTGTAAGTGGCCTCAGCCAGAGCCACAGGCCCTGGTGTGGTGTAAGTGGCCTCAGCCAGTGCCACAGGCCCTGGTGTGGTGTAAGTGGCCTGAGCAAGAGCCACAGACCCTGGTGTGGTGTAATTGGCCTCAATAGCAACTAATGCCCTGGTGTGGTGTAGGTGGCCTCAGCCAGCAGCCACAGGCCCTGGTGTGGTGTAAGTGGCCTCAGCCAGCAGCCACAGGCCCTGGTGTGGTGTAAGTGGCCTCAGCCAGTGCCACAGGCCCTGGTGTGGTGTAATTGGCCTCAATAGCAACTAAGGCCCTGGTGTTGTGTATGTGGCCTCAGCCAGCAGCCACAGGCCCTGGTGTGGTGTAAGTGGCCTCAATAGCAACTAAGGCCCTGGTGTGGTGTAAGTGGCCTCCGCCAGCAGCCACAGGCCCTGGTGTGGTGTAAGTGGCCTGAGCAAGAGCCACAGACCCTGGTGTGGTGTAATTGGCCTCAATAGCAACTAAGGCCCTGGTGTGGTGTAAGTGGCCTCAGCCAGCAGCCAAAGGCCCTGGTGTGGTGTAGGTGGCCTCAGCCAGAAGCCACAGGCCCTGGTGTGGTGTAAGTGGCCTCAGCCAGAGCCACAGGCCCTGATGTGGTGTAAGTGGCCCCAGCCGGTCACTCAGGCCCTGGTGTGGTGTAAGTGGCATCAGCTAGCAGCACAAGACATTGGAAAAGAGCCAAAAGCAATGTCGTTAATGTGCCCTCATTAATGGGGAGCTGCTTTTGGTCTTTTAATACACCCCTTCTCTGGATCAAAAGCGGTTCAATGACATGAAAATGAAAGGCTTACAGCACCAGGTATTCCAAGGAAGTCTCCCATCCAAGTACTAACCAAGCCCAGCCCTGCTTAGCTTCCGAGATCAGACGAGGTCGGGCGTGCTCAGGGTGGTATGGCCGTAAGCTGCTGGCCCCAGCACAATGTCTCAATTTATGGATTCAAGTGATTAGGTGGCAAGTACCTGAAGTTACGAAGACAATCCTATAACCATACCTGCATGTTTGCATAATACCCTAACCCAAAGGCTCAGTTTAGCATTTATCCAACAGCACAGGCCCTGGATTGTTGAAGATGGCCTCAGGAACCAGAACAGGGCCTTGTGTGTTGTACATGGCCACAGCTAGCAGCACAGGGCCTGGTTTGGTGAAGATGGCCTCGGCCAGAAGCACAGGGCCTGGTGTGATATGAGTGGCCTGAGCAAGAGCCACAGGCCCTGGTGTGGAGTAAGTGGCCTGAGCAAGAGCCACAGGCCCTGGTGTGGTGTAATTGGCCTCAATAGCAACTAAGGCCCTGGTGTGGTGTATGTGGCCTCAGCCAGCAGCCACAGGCCCTGGTGTGGTGTAAGTGGCCTCAGAAGCAAATAAGGCCGTGGTGTGGTGTATGTGGCCTCAGCCAGCAGCCACAGGCCCTGGTGTGGTGTAAGTGGCCTCAATAGCAACTAAGGCCGTGGTGTGGTGTAAGTGGCCTCAGCCAGCAGCCACAGGCCCTGGTGTGGTGTAAGTGGCCTCAGCCAGCAGCCACAGGCCCTGGTGTGGTGTAAGTGGCCTGAGCAAGAGCCACAGGCCCTGGTGTGGTGTAATTGGCCTCAATAGCAACTAAGGCCCTGGTGTGGTGTATGTGGCCTCAGCCAGCAGCCACAGGCCCTGGTGTGGTGTAAGTGGCCTCAGAAGCAAATAAGGCCGTGTTGTGGTGTATGTGGCCTCAGCCAGCAGCCACAGGCCCTGGTGTGGTGTAAGTGGCCTCAATAGCAACTAAGGCCCTGGTGTGGTGTAGGTGGCCTCAGCCAGCAGCACAGGGTCTGGTGTGATATGAGTGGCCTGAGCAAGAGCCACAGGCCCTGGTGTGGTGTAGGTGGCCTCAGCCAGCAGCCACAGGCCCTTGTGTGGTGTAAGTTGCCTCAGCCAGCAGCCACAGGCCCTGGTGTGGTGTAAGTGCCCTCAGCCAGCAGCCACAGGCCCTGGTGTGGTGTAAGTCACCTCAGCCAGCAGCCACAGGCCCTGGTGTGGTGTAAGTGGCCTCAGCCAGCAGCCACAGGCCCTGGTGTGGTGTAAGTGGACTCAGCCAGTGCCACAGGCCCTGGTGTGGTGTAAGTGGCCTGAGCAAGAGTCACAGACCCTGGTGTGGTGTAATTGGCCTCAATAGCAACTAATGCCCTGGTGTGGTGTAAGTGACCTCAGCCAGCAGCCACAGGCCCTGGTGTGGTGTAAGTGGCCTGAGCCAGCAGCCACAGGCCCTGGTGTGGTGTAAGTGGCCTCAGCCAGCAGCCACAGGCCCTGGTGTGGTGTAAGTGGCCTGAGCAAGAGTCACAGACCCTGGTGTGGTGTAATTGGCCTCAATAGCAACTAATGCCCTGGTGTGGTGTAAGTGGCCTGAGCAAGAGCCACAGGCCCTGGTGTGGTGTAAGTGGCCTCAGCCAGAAGCCACAGGCACTGGTGTGGTGTAAGTGCCCTCAGCCAGCAGCCACAGGCCCTGGTGTGGTGTAAGTGACCTCAGCCAGCAGCCACAGGCCCTGGTGTGGTGTAAGTGGCCTCAGCCAGCAGCCACAGGCCCTGGTGTGGTGTAAGTGGCCTCAGCCAGTGCCACAGGCCCTGGTGTGGTGTAAGTGGCCTGAGCAAGAGTCACAGACCCTGGTGTGGTGTAATTGGCCTCAATAGCAACTAATGCCCTGGTGTGGTGTGGGTGGCCTCAGCCAGCAGCCACAGGCCCTGGTGTGGTGTAAGTGGCCTCAGCCAGCAGCCACAGGCCCTGGTGTGGTGTAAGTGGCCTGAGCAAGAGCCAAAGACCCTGGTGTGGTGTAATTGGCCTCAATAGCAACTAATGCCCTGGTGTGGTGTAAGTGGCCTCAGCCAGCAGCCACAGGCCCTGGTGTGGTGTAAGTGGCCTCAGCCAGCAGCCACAGGCCCTGATGTGGTGTAAGTGGCCCCAGCCGGTCACTCAGGCCCTGGTGTGGTGTAAGTGGCCTCAGCCAGCAGCCACAGGCCCTGATGTGGTGTAATTGGCCCCAGCCGGTCACTCAGGCCCTGGTGTGGTGTAAGTGGCCTCAGCCAGAGCCACAGGTCCTGGTGTGGTGTAAGTGGCATCAGCCAGTGCCACAGGCCCTGGTGTGGTGTAAGTGGCCTGAGCAAGAGCCACAGACCCTGGTGTGGTGTAATTGGCCTCAATAGCAACTAATGCCCTGGTGTGGTGTAGGTGGCCTCAGCCAGCAGCCACAGGCCCTGGTGTGGTGTAAGTGGCCTCAATAGCAACTAATGCCCTGGTGTGGTGTAAGTGGCCTCATCCAGCAGCCACAGGCCCTGGTGTGGTGTAAGTGGCCTGAGCAAGAGCCACAGACCCTGGTGTGGTGTAATTGGCCTCAATAGCAACTAAGGCCCTGGTGTGGTGTAGGTGGCCTCAGCCAGCAGCCACAGGCCCTGGTGTGGTGTAAGTGGCCTCAGCCAGTGCCACAGGCCCTGGTGTGGAGTAAGTGGCCTCAATAGCAACTAAGGCCCTGGTGTGGTGTATGTGGCCTCAGCCAGCAGCCACAGGCCCTGGTGTGGTGTAAGTGGCCTCAGCCAGCAGCCACAGGCCCTGGTGTGGTGTAAGTGGCCTCAGCCAGCAGCCACAGGCCCTGGTGTGGTGTAAGTGGCCTCAGCCAGTGCCACAGGCCCTGGTGTGGTGTAAGTGGCCTGAGCAAGAGTCACAGACCCTGGTGTGGTGTAATTGGCCTCAATAGCAACTAAGGCCCTGGTGTGGTGTAAGTGGCCTCAGCCAGAAGCCACAGGCACTGGTGTGGTGTAAGTGGCCTCAGCCAGCAGCCACAGGCCCTGGTGTGGTGTAAGTGGCCTCAGCCAGCAGCCACAGGCCCTGGTGTGGTGTAAGTGGCCTCAGCCAGAGCCACAGGCCCTGGTGTGGTGTAAGTGGCCTCAGCCAGTGCCACAGGCCCTGGTGTGGTGTAAGTGGCCTGAGCAAGAGCCACAGACCCTGGTGTGGTGTAATTGGCCTCAATAGCAACTAATGCCCTGGTGTGGTGTAAGTGGCCTCAGCCAGCAGCCACAGGCCCTGGTGTGGTGTAAGTGGCCTGAGCAAGAGCCACAGGCCCTGGTGTGGTGTAATTGGCCTCAATAGCAACTAAGGCCCTGGTGTGGTGTATGTGGCCTCAGCCAGCAGCCACAGGCCCTGGTGTGGTGTAAGTGGCCTCAGAAGCAAATAAGGCCGTGTTGTGGTGTATGTGGCCTCAGCCAGCAGCCACAGGCCCTGGTGTGGTGTAAGTGGCCTCAATAGCAACTAAGGCCCTGGTGTGGTGTAGGTGGCCTCAGCCAGCAGCACAGGGCCAGGTTTGGTGAAGATGGCCTCGGCCAGAAGCACAGGGTCTGGTGTGATATGAGTGGCCTGAGCAAGAGCCACAGGCCCTGGTGTGGTGTAGGTGGCCTCAGCCAGCAGCCACAGGCCCTTGTGTGGTGTAAGTGGCCTCAGCCAGCAGCCACAGGCCCTGGTGTGGTGTAAGTGCCCTCAGCCAGCAGCCACAGGCCCTGGTGTGGTGTAAGTCACCTCAGCCAGCAGCCACAGGCCCTGGTGTGGTGTAAGTGGCCTCAGCCAGCAGCCACAGGCCCTGGTGTGGTGTAAGTGGACTCAGCCAGTGCCACAGGCCCTGGTGTGGTGTAAGTGGCCTGAGCAAGAGTCACAGACCCTGGTGTGGTGTAATTGGCCTCAATAGCAACTAATGCCCTGGTGTGGTGTAAGTGACCTCAGCCAGCAGCCACAGGCCCTGGTGTGGTGTAAGTGGCCTGAGCCAGCAGCCACAGGCCCTGGTGTGGTGTAAGTGGCCTCAGCCAGCAGCCACAGGCCCTGGTGTGGTGTAAGTGGCCTGAGCAAGAGTCACAGACCCTGGTGTGGTGTAATTGGCCTCAATAGCAACTAATGCCCTGGTGTGGTGTAAGTGACCTCAGCCAGCAGCCACAGGCACTGGTGTGGTGTAAGTGCCCTCAGCCAGCAGCCACAGGCCCTGGTGTGGTGTAAGTGGCCTCAGCCAGCAGCCACAGGCCCTGGTGTGGTGTAAGTGGCCTCAGCCAGCAGCCACAGGCCCTGGTGTGGTGTAAGTGGCCTGAGCAAGAGCCACAGGCACTGGTGTGGTGTAAGTGCCCTCAGCCAGCAGCCACAGGCCCTGGTGTGGTGTAAGTGACCTCAGCCAGCAGCCACAGGCCCTGGTGTGGTGTAAGTGGCCTCAGCCAGCAGCCACAGGCCCTGGTGTGGTGTAAGTGGCCTCAGCCAGTGCCACAGGCCCTGGTGTGGTGTAAGTGGCCTGAGCAAGAGTCACAGACCCTGGTGTGGTGTAATTGGCCTCAATAGCAACTAATGCCCTGGTGTGGTGTGGGTGGCCTCAGCCAGCAGCCACAGGCCCTGGTGTGGTGTAAGTGGCCTCAGCCAGCAGCCACAGGCCCTGGTGTGGTGTAAGTGGCCTGAGCAAGAGCCACAGACCCTGGTGTGGTGTAATTGGCCTCAATAGCAACTAATGCCCTGGTGTGGTGTAAGTGGCCTCAGCCAGCAGCCACAGGCCCTGGTGTGGTGTAAGTGGCCTCAGCCAGCAGCCACAGGCCCTGATGTGGTGTAAGTGGCCCCAGCCGGTCACTCAGGCCCTGGTGTGGTGTAAGTGGCCTCAGCCAGCAGCCACAGGCCCTGATGTGGTGTAAGTGGCCCCAGCCGGTCACTCAGGCCCTGGTGTGGTGTAAGTGGCCTCAGCCAGAGCCACAGGTCCTGGTGTGGTGTAAGTGGCATCAGCCAGTGCCACAGGCCCTGGTGTGGTGTAAGTGGCCTGAGCAAGAGCCACAGACCCTGGTGTGGTGTAATTGGCCTCAATAGCAACTAATGCCCTGGTGTGGTGTAGGTGGCCTCAGCCAGCAGCCACAGGCCCTGGTGTGGTGTAAGTGGCCTCAATAGCAACTAATGCCCTGGTGTGGTGTAAGTGGCCTCATCCAGCAGCCACAGGCCCTGGTGTGGTGTAAGTGGCCTGAGCAAGAGCCACAGACCCTGGTGTGGTGTAATTGGCCTCAATAGCAACTAAGGCCCTGGTGTGGTGTAGGTGGCCTCAGCCAGCAGCCACAGGCCCTGGTGTGGTGTAAGTGGCCTCAGCCAGTGCCACAGGCCCTGGTGTGGAGTAAGTGGCCTCAATAGCAACTAAGGCCCTGGTGTGGTGTATGTGGCCTCAGCCAGCAGCCACAGGCCCTGGTGTGGTGTAAGTGGCCTCAGCCAGCAGCCACAGGCCCTGGTGTGGTGTAAGTGGCCTCAGCCAGTGCCACAGGCCCTGGTGTGGTGTAAGTGGCCTGAGCAAGAGTCACAGACCCTGGTGTGGTGTAATTGGCCTCAATAGCAACTAAGGCCCTGGTGTGGTGTAAGTGGCCTCAGCCAGAAGCCACAGGCACTGGTGTGGTGTAAGTGGCCTCAGCCAGCAGCCACAGGCCCTGGTGTGGTGTAAGTGGCCTCAGCCAGCAGCCACAGGCCCTGGTGTGGTGTAAGTGGCCTCAGCCAGAGCCACAGGCCCTGGTGTGGTGTAAGTGGCCTCAGCCAGTGCCACAGGCCCTGGTGTGGTGTAAGTGGCCTGAGCAAGAGCCACAGACCCTGGTGTGGTGTAATTGGCCTCAATAGCAACTAATGCCCTGGTGTGGTGTAAGTGGCCTCAGCCAGCAGCCACAGGCCCTGGTGTGGTGTAAGTGGCCTGAGCAAGAGCCACAGACCCTGGTGTGGTGTAATTGGCCTCAATAGCAACTAAGGCCCTGGTGTGGTGTAAGTGGCCTCAGCCAGTGCCACAGGCCCTGGTGTGGAGTAAGTGGCCTCAATAGCAACTAAGGCCCTGGTGTGGTGTATGTGGCCTCAGCCAGCAGCCACAGGCCCTGGTGTGGTGTAAGTGGCCTCAGAAGCAAATAAGGCCGTGGTGTGGTGTATGTGGCCTCAGCCAGCAGCCACAGGCCCTGGTGTGGTGTAAGTGGCCTCAATAGCAACTAAGGCCGTGGTGTGGTGTAAGTGGCCTCAGCCAGCAGCCACAGGCCCTGGTGTGGTGTAAGTGGCCTCAGCCAGCAGCCACAGGCCCTGGTGTGGTGTAAGTGGCCTGAGCAAGAGCCACAGGCCCTGGTGTGGTGTAATTGGCCTCAATAGCAACTAAGGCCCTGGTGTGGTGTATGTGGCCTCAGCCAGCAGCCACAGGCCCTGGTGTGGTGTAATTGGCCTCAGAAGCAAATAAGGCCGTGTTGTGGTGTATGTGGCCTCAGCCAGCAGCCACAGGCCCTGGTGTGGTGTAAGTGGCCTCAATAGCAACTAAGGCCCTGGTGTGGTGTAGGTGGCCTCAGCCAGCAGCCACAGGCCCTGGTGTGGTGTAAGTGGCCTCAGCCAGCAGCCACAGGCCCTGGTGTGGTGTAAGTGGCCTCAGCCAGAGCCACAGGCCCTGATGTGGTGTAAGTGGCCCCAGCCGGTCACTCAGGCCCTGGTGTGGTGTAGGTGGCATCAGCTAGCAGCACAAGACATTGGAAAACAGCCAAAAGCAATGTCGTTAATGTGCCCTCATTAATGGGCAGCTGCTTTTGGTCTTTTAATACACCCCTTCTCTGGATCAAAAGCGGTTCAATGACATGAAAAAGAAAGGCTTACAGCACCAGGTATTCCCAGACAGTCTCCCATCCAAGTACTAACCAAGCCCAGCCCTGCTTAGCTTCCGAGATCAGACGAGGTCGGGCGTGTTCAGGGTGGTATGGCCGTAAGCTGCTGGCCCCAGCACAATGTCTCAATTTATGGATTCAACTGATTAGGTGGCAAGTACCTGAAGTTACGAAGACAATCCTATAACCATACATGCATGTTTGCATAATACCATAACCCAAAGGCTCAGTTTGGCATTTATCCAACAGCACAGGCCCTGGATTGTTGAAGATGGCCTCTGGAACCAGCACAGGGCCTGGTGTGTTGTACATGGCCACAGCAAGCAGCACAGGGCCAGGTTTGGTGAAGATGGCCTCGGCCAGAAGCACAGGGTCTGGTGTGATATGAGTGGCCTGAGCAAGAGCCACAGGCCCTGGTGTGGTGTAGGTGGCCTCAGCCAGCAGCCACAGGCCCTTGTGTGGTGTAAGTTGCCTCAGCCAGCAGCCACAGGCCCTGGTGTGGTGTAAGTGCCCTCAGCCAGCAGCCACAGGCCCTGGTGTGGTGTAAGTCACCTCAGCCAGCAGCCACAGGCCCTGGTGTGGTGTAAGTGGCCTCAGCCAGCAGCCACAGGCCCTGGTGTGGTGTAAGTGGACTCAGCCAGTGCCACAGGCCCTGGTGTGGTGTAAGTGGCCTGACCAAGAGTCACAGACCCTGGTGTGGTGTAATTGGCCTCAATAGCAACTAATGCCCTGGTGTGGTGTAAGTGACCTCAGCCAGCAGCCACAGGCCCTGGTGTGGTGTAAGTGGCCTGAGCAAGAGTCACAGACCCTGGTGTGGTGTAATTGGCCTCAATAGCAACTAATGCCCTGGTGTGGTGTAAGTGACCTCAGCCAGCAGCCACAGGCACTGGTGTGGTGTAAGTGCCCTCAGCCAGCAGCCACAGGCCCTGGTGTGGTGTAAGTGGCCTCAGCCAGCAGCCACAGGCCCTGGTGTGGTGTAAGTGGCCTCAGCCAGCAGCCACAGGCCCTGGTGTGGTGTAAGTGGCCTCAGCCAGCAGCCACAGGCCCTGGTGTGGTGTAAGTGGCCTCAGCCAGCAGCCACAGGCACTGGTGTGGTGTAAGTGCCCTCAGCCACCAGCCACAGGCCCTGGTGTGGTGTAAGTGGCCTCAGCCAGCAGCCACAGGCCCTGGTGTGGTGTAAGTGGCCTCAGCCAGCAGCCACAGGCCCTGGTGTGGTGTAAGTGGCCTCAGCCAGCAGCCACAGGCACTGGTGTGGTGTAAGTGCCCTCAGCCAGCAGCCACAGGCCCTGGTGTGGTGTAAGTGGCCTCAGCCAGCAGCCACAGGCCCTGGTGTGGTGTAAGTGGCCTGAGCAAGAGTCACAGACCCTGGTGTGGTGTAATTGGCCTCAATAGCAACTAATGCCCTGGTGTGGTGTAAGTGACCTCAGCCAGCAGCCACAGGCCCTGGTGTGGTGTAAGTGGCCTCAGCCAGCAGCCACAGGCCCTGGTGTGGTGTAAGTGGCCTCAGCCAGCAGCCACAGGCCCTGGTGTGGTGTAAGTGGCCTGAGCAAGAGCCACAGGCCCTGGTGTGGTGTAAGTGGCCTCAGCCAGAAGCCACAGGCACTGGTGTGGTGTAAGTGGCCTCAGCCAGCAGCCACAGGCCCTGGTGTGGTGTAAGTGGCCTCAGCCAGCAGCCACAGGCCCTGGTGTGGTGTAAGTGGCCTGAGCAAGAGCCACAGGCCCTGGTGTGGTGTAAGTGGCCTCAGCCAGAAGCCACAGGCACTGGTGTGGTGTAAGTGCCCTCAGCCAGCAGCCACAGGCCCTGGTGTGGTGTAAGTGACCTCAGCCAGCAGCCACAGGCCCTGGTGTGGTGTAAGTGGCCTCAGCCAGCAGCCACAGGCCCTGGTGTGGTGTAAGTGGCCTCAGCCAGTGCCACAGGCCCTGGTGTGGTGTAAGTGGCCTGAGCAAGAGTCACAGACCCTGGTGTGGTGTAATTGGCCTCAATAGCAACTAATGCCCTGGTGTGGTGTGGGTGGCCTCAGCCAGCAGCCACAGGCCCTGGTGTGGTGTAAGTGGCCTCAGCCAGCAGCCACAGGCCCTGGTGTGGTGTAAGTGGCCTGAGCAAGAGCCACAGACCCTGGTGTGGTGTAATTGGCCTCAATAGCAACTAATGCCCTGGTGTGGTGTAAGTGGCCTCAGCCAGCAGCCACAGGCCCTGGTGTGGTGTAAGTGGCCTCAGCCAGCAGCCACAGGCCCTGATGTGGTGTAAGTGGCCCCAGCCGGTCACTCAGGCCCTGGTGTGGTGTAAGTGGCCTCAGCCAGCAGCCACAGGCCCTGATGTGGTGTAAGTGGCCCCAGCCGGTCACTCAGGCCCTGGTGTGGTGTAAGTGGCCTCAGCCAGAGCCACAGGTCCTGGTGTGGTGTAAGTGGCATCAGCCAGTGCCACAGGCCCTGGTGTGGTGTAAGTGGCCTGAGCAAGAGCCACAGACCCTGGTGTGGTGTAATTGGCCTCAATAGCAACTAATGCCCTGGTGTGGTGTAGGTGGCCTCAGCCAGCAGCCACAGGCCCTGGTGTGGTGTAAGTGGCCTCAATAGCAACTAATGCCCTGGTGTGGTGTAAGTGGCCTCATCCAGCAGCCACAGGCCCTGGTGTGGTGTAAGTGGCCTGAGCAAGAGCCACAGACCCTGGTGTGGTGTAATTGGCCTCAATAGCAACTAAGGCCCTGGTGTGGTGTAGGTGGCCTCAGCCAGCAGCCACAGGCCCTGGTGTGGTGTAAGTGGCCTCAGCCAGCAGCCACAGGCCCTGATGTGGTGTAAGTGGCCCCAGCCGGTCACTCAGGCCCTGGTGTGGTGTAGGTGGCATCAGCTAGCAGCACAAGACATTGGAAAACAGCCAAAAGCAATGTCGTTAATGTGCCCTCATTAATGGGCAGCTGCTTTTGGTCTTTTAATACACCCCTTCTCTGGATCAAAAGCGGTTCAATGACATGAAAATGAAAGGCTTACAGCACCAGGTATTCCCAGGCAGTCTCCCATCCAAGTACTCACCAAGCCCAGCCCTGCTTAGCTTCCGAGATCAGACGAGGTCGGGCGTGCTCAGGGTGGTATGGCCGTAAGCTGCTGGCCCCAGCACAATGTCTCAATTTATGGATTCAACTGATTAGGTGGCAAGTACCTGAAGTTACGAAGACAATCCTTTAACCATACCTGCATGTTTGCATAATACCCTAACCCAAAGGCTCAGTTTAGCATTTATCTAACAGCACAGGCCCTGGATTGTTGAAGATGGCCTCTGGAACCAGCACAGGGCCTGGTGTGTTGTACATGGCCACAGCTAGCAGCACAGGGCCTGGTTTGGTGAAGATGGCCTCGGCCAGAAGCGCAGGGCCTGGTGTGATGTGAGTGGCCTGAGCAAGAGCCACAGGCCCTGGTGTGGTGTAAGTGGCCTCAGCCAGAAGCCACAGGCACTGGTGTGGTGTAAGTGGCTTCAGCCAGCAGCCACAGGCCCTGGTGTGGTGTAAGTGGCCTCAGCCAGCAGCCACAGGCCCTGGTGTGGTGTAAGTGGCCTCAGCCAGCAGCCACAGGCCCTGGTGTGGTGTAAGTGGCCTCAGCCAGAGCCACAGGCCCTGGTGTGGTGTAAGTGGCCTCAGCCAGTGCCACAGGCCCTGGTGTGGTGTAAGTGGCCTGAGCAAGAGCCACAGACCCTGGTGTGGTGTAATTGGCCTCAATAGCAACTAATGCCCTGGTGTGGTGTAGGTGGCCTCAGCCAGCAGCCACAGGCCCTGGTGTGGTGTAAGTGGCCTCAGCCAGCAGCCACAGGCCCTGGTGTGGTGTAAGTGGCCTCAGCCAGTGCCACAGGCCCTGGTGTGGTGTAATTGGCCTCAATAGCAACTAAGGCCCTGGTGTTGTGTATGTGGCCTCAGCCAGCAGCCACAGGCCCTGGTGTGGTGTAAGTGGCCTCAATAGCAACTAAGGCCCTGGTGTGGTGTAAGTGGCCTCCGCCAGCAGCCACAGGCCCTGGTGTGGTGTAAGTGGCCTGAGCAAGAGCCACAGACCCTGGTGTGGTGTAATTGGCCTCAATAGCAACTAAGGCCCTGGTGTGGTGTAAGTGGCCTCAGCCAGCAGCCAAAGGCCCTGGTGTGGTGTAGGTGGCCTCAGCCAGAAGCCACAGGCCCTGGTGTGGTGTAAGTGGCCTCAGCCAGAGCCACAGGCCCTGATGTGGTGTAAGTGGCCCCAGCCGGTCACTCAGGCCCTGGTGTGGTGTAAGTGGCATCAGCTAGCAGCACAAGACATTGGAAAAGAGCCAAAAGCAATGTCGTTAATGTGCCCTCATTAATGGGGAGCTGCTTTTGGTCTTTTAATACACCCCTTCTCTGGATCAAAAGCGGTTCAATGACATGAAAATGAAAGGCTTACAGCACCAGGTATTCCAAGGAAGTCTCCCATCCAAGTACTAACCAAGCCCAGCCCTGCTTAGCTTCCGAGATCAGACCAGGTCGGGCGTGCTCAGGGTGGTATGGCCGTAAGCTGCTGGCCCCAGCACAATGTCTCAATTTATGGATTCAAGTGATTAGGTGGCAAGTACCTGAAGTTACGAAGACAATCCTATAACCATACCTGCATGTTTGCATAATACCCTAACCCAAAGGCTCAGTTTAGCATTTATCCAACAGCACAGGCCCTGGATTGTTGAAGATGGCCTCAGGAACCAGAACAGGGCCTTGTGTGTTGTACATGGCCACAGCTAGCAGCACAGGGCCTGGTTTGGTGAAGATGGCCTCGGCCAGAAGCACAGGGCCTGGTGTGATATGAGTGGCCTGAGCAAGAGCCACAGGCCCTGGTGTGGAGTAAGTGGCCTGAGCAAGAGCCACAGGCCCTGGTGTGGTGTAATTGGCCTCAATAGCAACTAAGGCCCTGGTGTGGTGTATGTGGCCTCAGCCAGCAGCCACAGGCCCTGGTGTGGTGTAAGTGGCCTCAGAAGCAAATAAGGCCGTGGTGTGGTGTATGTGGCCTCAGCCAGCAGCCACAGGCCCTGGTGTGGTGTAAGTGGCCTCAATAGCAACTAAGGCCGTGGTGTGGTGTAAGTGGCCTCAGCCAGCAGCCACAGGCCCTGGTGTGGTGTAAGTGGCCTCAGCCAGCAGCCACAGGCCCTGGTGTGGTGTAAGTGGCCTGAGCAAGAGCCACAGGCCCTGGTGTGGTGTAATTGGCCTCAATAGCAACTAAGGCCCTGGTGTGGTGTATGTGGCCTCAGCCAGCAGCCACAGGCCCTGGTGTGGTGTAAGTGGCCTCAGAAGCAAATAAGGCCGTGTTGTGGTGTATGTGGCCTCAGCCAGCAGCCACAGGCCCTGGTGTGGTGTAAGTGGCCTCAATAGCAACTAAGGCCCTGGTGTGGTGTAGGTGGCCTCAGCCAGCAGCACAGGGTCTGGTGTGATATGAGTGGCCTGAGCAAGAGCCACAGGCCCTGGTGTGGTGTAGGTGGCCTCAGCCAGCAGCCACAGGCCCTTGTGTGGTGTAAGTTGCCTCAGCCAGCAGCCACAGGCCCTGGTGTGGTGTAAGTGCCCTCAGCCAGCAGCCACAGGCCCTGGTGTGGTGTAAGTCACCTCAGCCAGCAGCCACAGGCCCTGGTGTGGTGTAAGTGGCCTCAGCCAGCAGCCACAGGCCCTGGTGTG